>NW_028187719.1:24200-119200 GCF_964204655.1 Triturus cristatus
CTGCACTGCCCTAAACCCTGAAACACCACCCCCAGCAAGACAGCCTACACTGCCAGAACACCACTGCACTGCCCTAAACCCTGAAACACCACCCCCAGCATGACCCCTACACTGCCTGAATACCACTGCACAGACATAAACCCTGAAACACTACCCCAGCAAGACCCCCTTCACTGCCCGAACACCACTGCACTGCCGTCAACCCTGTAACACCACCCCCAGCACGAAACCCTACACTGCCTGTAAACCACTGCCCTTATTCCTGAAACACCAGCCCCAGCACGACCCCCTATACTGCCCGAACACCACTGCACTGCCCTAAACCCTGAAACACCACCCCAGCACGACCCCTACACTGCCCGAACACCACTGCTCTGCCCTAAATCCTAAAACACCACCCCAGCACGTCCTCTTACACTGCCCAACAACCACTGCACTGCCCTAAACCCTGAAACACTAGCCCCAGAACGGCCCCCTACACTGCCCGATCACCACTGCACTGCCATAAACCCTGAAACACCACCCCCAGCAAGACACCCTACACTGCCAGGAGACCACGGGGCTGCCCTAACCCTGAAACAACACTCCCTGCAAGCCCCCCTATACTGCCCGAAGACCACTGCACTGCCCTAAACCCTGAAACACCACCCCCAGCAAGACCCCCTACACTGCCCGAACACCACTGCACTAAACCCTGAAACATCACCCCAGCACGACCCCCTACACTGCCGGAACACCACTGCACTGCCCTAAACCCTGAAACACCACCCCCAGCATGACCCCTACACTACCTGAATACCACTGCACTGCCCTAAACCCTGAAACAGTACCCCAGCAAGAACCCCTTCACTGCCCGAACACCACTGCACAGCCATCAACCCTGAAACACCACCCCCAGCATGACCCCCTACACTGCCCGAATACCACTGCCCTTAACCCTGAAACACCAGCCCCAGCACGACCCCCTACACTGCCCGAACACCACTGCACTGCCCTAAACCCTGAAACACCACCCCCAGCAAGACCTCCTACACTGCCTGAACTCCACTCCTCTGCCCTAAACCCTAAAAAACCACCCCAGCACGTCCCCTTACACTGCCCGACAACCACTGCGTTGCCCCAAACCCTCAAACACTAGCCCCAGAACGGCCCCCTACACTGCCCGATCACCACTGCACTGCCCTAAACCCTGAAACACCACCCCCAGCAAGACACCCTACACTGCCAGAACACCACTGCACTGCCTTAAACCATGAAACACCACCCCCAGCAAAAACCCCTACACTGCCCGAACACAACTGCACTACACCGTGAAACATGACCCCAGCACAACCCCCTACACTGCCTTAATACCACTGCACTGCCCTAAACCCTGAAACACCATCCCCGGCACGACCTCCTACACTGCCTCAACACCACTGCACTGCCCTAAACCCTGAAACACCACCTCCAGCAAGACCCCCTACACTGCCCGAACACCACTGCCCTAAACCCTGAAACACCACCCCAGCAAGACCCCCTACACTGCTCGAACACCACTGCACTGCCCTAAACCCTGAAACACCAACCCCTGCATGACCCCCTACACTGCCCAAACACCACTGCACTGGCCTAAACCCTGAAAAACAATCTGCAGCATGACCCCCTACACTGCCCGAATACCACTGCTCTGCCCTAAACCCTAAAACACCACCCCCAGCACCTCCCCCTACTCTGCACGAACACCACTGCTCTGCCCTAAACCCTAAAACACCACCCCCAAACACCACTGCACTGCCCTAAACCCTGAAACACCACCCCTTGAAAGACCGCCTACACTGCCCGAACACCACTGCACTAAAACCTGAAACACAACCTCCAGCAATACCCCTACACTGCTCAAACACCACTGCACTGCCCTAAACCCTGAAATACCACCCCCTGCACGACACCCTACACTGCCCGAACACCACTGCTCTGCCCTTAACCCTGAAACACCACCCCCAGCACAACCCTCTACAATGCCCGCACACCGCTGCTCTGCCCTAAACCCTAAAACACCACCGCCAGCATGTCCCCTACACTGCCCGAACACCACTGCTCTGCCCTAAACCCTAAAACACCACCCCAGCATGTCCCCTTACACTGCCCAACAACCACTGCACTGCCCTAAACCCTGAAACACCAGCCCCAGAACGACCCCCTACACTGCCCGAACACCATTGCATTGCCCTAAACCCTGAAACACCACCCCCAGCAAGACACCCTATACTGCCCGAGGACCACTGCACTGCCCTAAACCCTGAAACGCCACCCCCAGCAAGACCCCCCTACACTGCCCGAACACCACTGCACTAAACCCTGAAACATCACCCCAGCATGACCCCCTACACTGCCGGAACACAACTGCACTGCCCTAAACCCTGAAACACCACACCTAGCACGACCCCTCCACTGCCTGAATACCACTGCACTGCCCTAAACCCTGAAACACTACCCCAGCAAGACCGCCTTCACTGCCCGAACACCACTGCACTGCCGTCAACCCTGAAACACCACCCCCAGCACAACCCCCTACACTGCCCGAACACCACTGCCCTTAACCCTGAAACACCAGCCCCAGCACGACCCCCTATACTGCCCGAACACCACTGCACTGCCCTACACCCTGAAACACCACCCCAGCACGTCCCCTACACTGCCCGACCACCACTGCTCTGCCCTAAACCCTAAACCACAACCCCAGCACGTCCCCTTACACTGCCCGAACACCACTGCCCTTAACCCTGAAACACCAGCCCCAGCATGACCCCCTACACTGCCTGAACACCACTGCACTGCCCTAAACCCTGAAACACAATCCGCAGCAAGACCCCCTAAACTGCCCGAATACCACTGCTCTGCCCTAAACCCTAAAACACCACCCCCAGCACATCCCCCTACTCTGCACGAACACCACTGCTCTGCCCTAAACCCTAAAACACCACCCCAAACACCACTGCGCTGCCCTAAACCCTGAAACACCACCCCCTGCAAGACCGCCTACACTGCCCGACCACTACTGCACTAAACCCTGAAACACAACCCCCAGCAATACCCCCTACACTGCTCAAACACCACTGCACTGCTCTAAACCCTGAAACACCACCCCCTGCACGACCCCCTACACTGCCCGAACACCACTGCTCTGCCCTTAACCCTGAAAAAACACCCCCAGCACGACCCTCTACACTGCCCGAACACTGCTGCTCTGCCCTAAACCCTAAAACACCACCACCTGCACTTCCCCCCTACACTGCCCGAACACCACTGCTCTGCCCTAAACCCTAAAACACCACCCCAGCACGTCCCCTTACACTGCCCAACAACCACAGCACTGCCCTAAACCCTGAAACACCAGCCCCATAACGACCCCCTACACTGCCCGAACACCACTGCACTGCCCTAAACCCTGAAACACCAGACCCAGCATGACCCCTACACTACCTGAATACCACTGCACCACCCTAAACCCTAAAACACTACCCTAGCAAGACCCCCTTCACTGCCCGAACACCACTGCACTGCCGTCAACCCTGTAACACCACCCCAGCACGAAACCCTACACTGCCCGTAAACCACTGCCCTTAACCCTGAAACACCAGCCCCAGCACGACCCCCTATACTGCCCAAACACCACTGCACTGCCCTAAACCCTGAAACACCACCCCAGCACGACCCCTGCACTGCCCGAACACCACTGCTCTGCCCTAAATCCTAAAACACCACCCCAGCACGTCCCCTTACACTGCCCAACAACCATTGCACTGCCCTAAACCCTGAAACACTAGCCCCAGAACGGCCCCCTACACTGCCCGATCACCACTGCACTGCCCTAAACCCTGAAACACCACCCCCAGCAAGACACCCTACACTGCCAGGAGACCACGGGACTGCCCTAAACCCTGAAACACCACCCCCAGCAAGCCCCCCTATACTGCCCGAAGACCACTGCACTGGAAACACTACCCCCAGCATGACCCCTACACTACCTGAATACCACTGCACTGCCCTAAACCCTGAAACACTACCCCAGCAAGAACCCCTTCACTGCCCGAACACCACTGCACTGCCCTCAACCCTGAAACACCACCCCCAGCATGACCCCCTACACTGCCCGAACATCACTGCCCTTAAACCCGAAACACCAGCCCCAGCACGACCCCCTACACTGCCCGAACACCACTGAACTGCCATAAACCCTGAAACACCACCCCCAGCAAGACCTCCTACACTGCCTGAACTCCACTCCTCTGCCATAAACCCTAAAAAACCACCCCAGCACGTCCCCTTACACTGCCCGACAACCACTGCACTGCCCTAAACCCTGAAACACCACCCCCAGCAAGACACCCTACACTGCCTGAACACCACTGCACTACCTTAAACCATGAAACACCACCCCCAGCAAAAACCCCTACACTGCCCGAACACAACTGCACTAAACCCTGAAACATCACCCCAGCACAACCCCCTACACTGCCTGAATACCACTGCACTGCCCTAAACCCTGAAACACCATCCCCAACACGACCCCCTACACTGCCCGAACACCACTGCCCTAAACCCTGAAACACCACCCCCAGCAAGACCCCCTACACTGCTCGAACACCACTGCACTGCCCTAAACCCTGAAACACCACGCCCTGCATTACCCCCTACACTGCCCAAACACCACTGCACTGCCCTAAACCCTGAAACACAATCCGCAGCATGACCCCCTACACTGCCCGAATACCACTGCTCTGCCCTAAACCCTAAAACACCACCCCCAGCACCTCCCCCTACTCTGCACGAACACCACTTCTCTGCCCTAAACCCTGAAACACCACCCCCAGCAAGCCCCCTATACTGCCCGAAGACCACTGCACTGCCCTAAACCCTGAAACACCACCTCCAGCAAGACCCCCTACACTGCCCGAACATCACTGCACTAAACCCTGAAACATCACCCCAGCTCGACCCCCTACACTGCCGGAACACCACTGCACTGCCCTAAACCCTAAAACACCACCCCCAGCACCTCCCCCTACTCTGCACGAACACCACTTCTCTGCCCTAAACCCTAAAACACCACCCCCAAACACCACTGCACTGCCCTAAACCCTGAAACCCTACCCTAGCAAGAACCCCTTCACTGCCCGAACACCACTGCACTGCCGTCAACCCTGAATCACCACCCTTAGCATGACCCCCTCCACTGCCCGAACACCACTGCCCTTAACCCTGAAACACCAGCCCCAGCACAACCCCCTACACTGCCTGAACACCACTGCACTTCCCTAAACCCTGAAACACAATCCGCAGCATGACCCCCTACACTGCCCGAATACCACTGCTCTGCCCTAAACCCTAAAACACCACTCCAAACACCACTGCACTGCCCTAAACCCTGAAACACCACCTCCTGCAAGACCGCCTACACTGCCCGAACACTACTGCACTAAACCCTGAAACACAACACCCAGCAATACCCCCTACACTGCTCAAACACCACTGCACTGCTCTAAACCCTGAAACACCACCCCCTGCATGACCCCCTACACTGCCCGAACACCACTGCTCTGCCCTTAACCCTGAAACACCACCCCCAGCATGACCCTCTACACTGCCCGAACACCGCTGCTCTGCCCTAAACCCTAAAACACCACCACCTGCACTTCCCCCTACACTGCCCGAACACCCCTGCTCTGCCCTAAACCCTAAAACACCACCCCAGCACGTCCCCTTACACTGCCCAACAACCACTGCACTGCCCTAAACCCTGAAACACCAGCCCCAGAACGGCCCCCTACACTGCCCGAACACCACTGCACTGCCCTAAACCCTGAAACACCACCCCCAGCAAGACAGCCTACACTGCCAGAACACCACTGCACTGCCCTAAACCCTGAAACACCACCCCCAGCACGACCCCTACACTGCCTGAATACCACTGCACAGCCATAAACCCTGAAACACTACCCCAGCAAGACCCCCTTCACTGCCTGAACACCACTGCACTGCCGTCAACCCTGTAACACCACCCCCAGCACGAAACCCTACACTGCCTGTAAACCACTGCCCTTATTCCTGAAACACCAGCCCCAGCACGACCCCCTATACTGCCCGAACACCACTGCACTGCCCTAAACCCTGAAACACCACCCCAGCACGACCCCTACACTGCCCGAACACCACTGCTCTGCCCTAAATCCTAAAACACCACCCCAGCACGTCCCCTTACACTGCCCAACAACCACTGCACTGCCCTAAACCCTGAAACACTAGCCCCAGAACGGCCCCCTACACTGCCCGATCACCACTGCCCTAAACCCTGAAACACCACCCCCAGCAAGACACCCAACACTGCCAGGAGACCACGGGGCTGCCCTAACCCTGAAACAACACCCCCTGCAAGCCCCCCTATACTGCCCGAAGACCACTGCACTGCCCTAAACCCTGAAACACCACCCCCAGCAAGACCCCCTTCACTGCCCGAACACCACTGCACTGCCCTCAACCCTGAAACACCACCCCCAGCATGACCCCCTACACTGCCCAAACACCACTGCCCTTAAACCCGAAACACCAGCCCCAGCACGACCCCCTACACTGCCCGAACACCACTGAACTGCCCTAAACCCTGAAACACCACCCCCAGCAAGACCTCCTACACTGCCTGAACTCCACTCCTCTGCCATAAACCCTAAAAAACCACCCCAGCACGTCCCCTTACACTGCCCGACAACCACTGCACTGCCCTAAACCCTGAAACACCACCCCCCGCAAGACACCCTACACTGCCTGAACACCACTGCACTACCTTAAACCATGAAACACCACCCCCAGCAAAAACCCCTACACTGCCCGAACACAACTGCACTAAACCCTGAAACATCACCCCAGCACAACCCCCTACACTGCCTGAATACCACTGCACTGCCCTAAACCCTGAAACACCATCCCCAACACGACCCCCTACACTGCCCGAACACCACTGCCCTAAACCCTGAAACACCACCCCCAGCAAGACCCCCTACACTGCTCGAACACCACTGCACTGCCCTAAACCCTGAAACATCACGCCCTGCATTACCCTCTACACTGCCCAAACACCACTGCACTGCCCTAAACCCTGAAACACAATCCGCAGCATGACCCCCTACACTGCCCGAATACCACTGCTCTGCCCTAAACCCTAAAACACCACCCCCAGCACCTCCCCCTACTCTGCACGAACACCACTTCTCTGCCCTAAACCCTAAAACACCACCCCCAAACACCACTTCACTGCCCTAAACCCTGAAACACCACCCCCAGCAAGCCCCCTATACTGCCCGAAGACCACTGCACTGCCCTAAACCCTGAAACACCACCTCCAGCAAGACCCCCTACACTGCCCGAACATCACTGCACTAAACCCTGAAACATCACCCCAGCTCGACCCCCTACACTGCCGGAACACCACTGCACTGCCCTAAACCCTAAAACACCACCCCCAGCACCTCCCCCTACTCTGCACGAACACCACTTCTCTGCCCTAAACCCTAAAACACCACCCCCAAACACCACTGCACTGCCCTAAACCCTGAAACACTACCCTAGCAAGAACCCCTTCACTGCCCGAACACCACGGCACTGCCGTCAACCCTGAATCACCACCCTTAGCATGACCCCCTACACTGCCCGAACACCACTGCCCTTAACCCTGAAACACCAGCCCCAGCACAACCCCCTACACTGCCTGAACACCACTGCACTTCCCTAAACCCTGAAACACAATCCGCAGCATGACCCCCTACACTGCCCAAATACCACTGCTCTGCCCTAAACCCTAAAACACCACCCCCAGCACGTCCCCCTACTCTGCACGAACACCACTGCTCTGCCCTAAACCCTAAAACACCACCCCAAACACCACTGCACTGCCCTAAACCCTGAAACACCACCCCCTGCAAGACCGCCTACACTGCCCGAACACTACTGCACTAAACCCTGAAACACAACCCCCAGCAATACCCCCTACAATGCTCAAACACCACTGCACTGCTCTAAACCCTGAAACACCACCCCCTGCATGACCCCCTACACTGCCCGAACACCACTGCTCTGCCCTTAACCCTAAAACACCACCCCAGCATGACCCTCTACACTGCCCGAACACCGCTGCTCTGCCCTAAACCCTAAAACACCACCACCTGCACTTCCCCCCACACTTCCCGAACACCCCTGCTCTGCCCTAAACCCTAAAACACCACCCCAGCACGTCCCCTTACACTGCCCAACAACCACTGCACTGCCCTAAACCCTGAAACACCAGCCCCAGAACGGCCCCCTACACTGCCCGAACACCACTGCACTGCCCTAAACCCTGAAACACCACCCCCAGCAAGACAGCCTACACTGCCAGAACACCACTGCACTGCCCTAAACCCTGAAACACCACCCCCAGCATGACCCCTACACTGCCTGAATAGCACTGCACAGCCATAAACCCTGAAACACTACCCCAGCAAGACCCCCTTCACTGCCCGAACACCACTGCACTGCCGTCAACCCTGTAACATCACCCCCAGCACGAAACCCTACACTGCCTGTAAACCACTGCCCTTATTCCTGAAACACCAGCCCCAGCACGACCCCCTATACTGCCCGAACACCACTGCACTGCCCTAAACCCTGAAACACCACCCCAGCACGACCCCTACACTGCCCGAACACCATTGCTCTGCCCTAAATCCTAAAACACCACCCCAGCACGTCCCCTTACACTGCCCAACAACCACTGCACTGCCCTAAACCCTGAAACACTAGCCCCAGAATGGCCCCCTACACTGCCCGATCACCACTGCACTGCCCTAAACCCTGAAACACCACCCCCAGCAAGACATCCTACACTGCCAGGAGACCACGGGGCTGCCCTAACCCTGAAACAACACCCCCTGCAAGCCCCCCTATACTGCCCGAAGACCACTGCACTGCCCTAAACCCTGAAACACCACCCCCAGCAAGACCCCCTACACTGCCCGAACACCACTGCACTAAACCCTGAAACATCACCCCAGCACGACCCCCTACACTGCCGGAACACCACTGCACTGCCCTAAACCCTGAAACACCACCCCCAGCATGACCGTTACACTACCTGAATACCACTGCACTGCCCTAAACCCTGAAACAGTACCCCAGCAAGAACCCCTTCACTGCCCGAACACCACTGCACTGCCATCAACCCTGAAACACCACCCCCAGCATGACCCCCTACACTGCCCGAATACCACTGCCCTTAACCCTGAAACACCAGCCCCAGCACGACCCCCTACACTGCCCGAACACCACTGCACTGCCCTAAACCCTGAAACACCACCCCCAGCAAGACCTCCTACACTGCCTGAACTCCACTCCTCTGCCCTAAACCCTAAAAAACCACCCCAGCACGTCCCCTTACACTGCCCGACAACCATTGCGTTGCCCCAAACCCTCAAATACCAGCCCCAGAACGGCCCCCTACACTGCCCGATCACCACTGCACTGCCCTAAACCCTGAAACACCACCCCCAGCAAGACACCCTACACTGCCAGAACACCACTGCACTGCCTTAAACCATGAAACACCACCCCCAGCAAAAACCCCTACACTGCCCGAACACAACTGCACTAAACCGTGAAACATGACCCCAGCACAACCCCCTACACTGCCTTAATACCACTGCACTGCCCTAAACCCTGAAACACCATCCCCGGCACGACCCCCTACACTGCCTCAACACCACTGCACTGCCCTAAACCCTGAAACACCACCTCCAGCAAGACCCCCTACACTGCCCGAACACCACTGCCCTAAACCCTGAAACACCATGCCAGCAAGACCCCCTACACTGCTCGAACACCACTGCACTGCCCTACACCCTGAAACACCAACCCCTGCATGACCCCCTACACTGCCCGAACACCACTGCACTGCCCTAAACCCTGAAACACAATCTGCAGCATGACCCCCTACACTGCCCGAATAACACTGCTCTGCCCTAAACCCTAAAACACCACCCCCAGCACCTCCACCTACTCTACACGAATACCACTGCTCTGCCCTAAACCCTAAAACACCACCCCCGAACACCACTGCACTGCCCTAAACCCTGAAACACCACCCTTGAAAGACCGCCTATACTGCCCGAACACCACTGCACTAAAACCTGAAACACAACCTCCAGCAATACCCCTACTCTGCTCAAACACCACTGCACTGCCCTAAACCCTGAAACACCACCCCCTGCACGACCCCCTACACTGCCCGAACACCACTGCTCTGCCCTTAACCCTGAAACACCACCCCCAGCACAACCCTCTACACTGCCCGAACACCGCTGCTCTGCCCTAAATCCTAAAACACCACCGCCAGCATGTCCCCTACACTGCCCGAACACCACTGCTCTGCCCTAAACCCTAAAACACCACCCCAGCACGTCCCCTTACACTGCCCAACAACCACTGCACTGCCCTAAACCCTGAAACACCAGCCCCAGAACGACCCCCTACACTGCCCGAACACCACTGCACTAAACCCTGAAACACCACCCCCAGCAAGACACCCTATACTGCCCGAAGACCACTGCACTGCCCTAAACCCTGAAACACCACCCCCAGCAAGACCCCCCTACACTGCCCGAACACCACTGCACTAAACCCTGAAACATCACCCCAGCATGACCCCCTACACTACCGGAACACAACTGCACTGCCCTAAACCCTGAAACACCACACCTAGCACGACCCCTCCACTGCCTGAATACCACTGCACTGCCCTAAACCCTGAAACACTACCCCAGCAAGACCGCCTTCACTGCCCAAACACCGCTGCACTGCCGTCAACCCTGAAACACCACCCCCAGCACAACCCCCTACACTGCCCGAACACCACTGCCCTTAACCCTGAAACACCAGCCCCAGCACGACCCCCTATACTGCCCGAACACCACTGCACTGCCCTACACCCTGAAACACCACCCCAGCACGTCCCCTACACTGCCCGACCACCACTGCTCTGCCCTAAACCCTAAAACACAACCCCAGCACGTCCCCTTACACTGCCCAACAACCACTGCACTGCCCTAAACCCTGAAACACCAGCCCCAGAACTGCCCCCTACACTGCCCGAACACCACTGCACTGCCCTAAACCCTGAAACACCACCCCCAGGAAGACACCCTACACTGCCAGAACACCACTGCACTGCCCTAAACCCTGAAACACCACCCCCAGCACGACCCCTACACTGCCTGAATACAACTGCACAGCCATAAACCCTGAAACACTACCCCAGCAAGACCCCCTTCACTGCCCGAACACCACTGCACTGCCGTCAACCCTGTAACACCACCCCCAGCACGAAACCCTACACTGCCCATAAACCACTGCCCTTAACCCTGAAACACCAGCCCCAGCACGACCCCCTATACTGCCCGAACACCACTGCACTGCCCTAAACCCTGAAACACCAACCCAGCACGACCCCTACACTGCCCGAACACCACTGCTCTGCCCTAAATCCTAAAACACCACCCCAGCACGTCCCCTTACACTGCCCAACAACCACTGCACTGCCCTAAAACCTGAAACACTAGCTCCAAAATGGCCCCCTACACTGCCCGATCACCACTGCACTGCCCTAATCCCTGAAACACCACCCCCAGCAAGACACCCTACACTGCCAGAACACCACTGCACTGCCCTAAACCCTGAAACACCACCCCTAGCAAGCCCCCCTATACTGCCCGAAGAACACTGCACTGCCATAAACCCTGAAACACCACCTCCAGCAAGACCCCCTACACTGCCCGCACATCACTGCACTAAACCCTGAAACATCACCCCAGCACGACCCCCTACACTGCCGGAACACCACTGCACTGCCCTAAACCCTGAAACACTACCCCCAGCATGACCCCTACAATACCTGAATACCACTGCACTGCCCTAAACCCTGAAACACTACCCTAGCAAGACCCCCTTCACTGTCCGAACACCACTGCACTGCCGTCAACCCTGAATCACCACCCTTAGCACGACCCCCTACACTGCCCGAACACCACTGCCCTTAACCCTGAAACACCAGCCCCAGCAATACCCCCTACACTGCTCAAACACCACTGCACTGCTCTAAACCCTGAAACACCACCCCCTGCATGACCCCCTACACTGCCCGAACACCACTGCTCTGCCCTTAACCCTGAAACACCACCCCCAGCATGACCCTCTACACTGCCCGAACACCGCTGCTCTGCCCTAAACCCTAAAACACCACCACCTGCACTTCCCCATACACTGCCCGAACACCCCTGCTCTGCCCTAAACCCTAAAACACCACCCCAGCATGTCCCCTTAGACTGCCCAACAACCACTGCACTGCCCTAAACCCTGAAACACCAGCCCCAGAACGGCCCCTACACTGCCCGAACACCACTGCACTGCCCTAAACCCTGAAACACCACCCCCAGCAAGACAGCCTACACTGCCAGAACACCACTGCACTGCCCTAAACCCTGAAACACCACCCCCAGCACGACCCCTACACTGCCTGAATACCACTGCACAGACATAAACCCTGAAACACTACCCCAGCAAGACCCCCTTCACTGCCCGAACACCACTGCAATTCCGTCAACCCTGTAACACCACCCCAGCACGAAACCCTACACTGCCTGTAAACCACTGCCCTTATTCCTGAAACACCAGCCCCAGCACGACCCCCTATACTGCCCGAACACCACTGCACTGCCCTAAACCCTGAAACACCACCCCAGCACGACCCCTACACTGCCCAAACACCACTGCTCTGCCCTAAATCCTAAAACACCACCCCAGCACGTCCCCTTACACTGCCCAACAACCACTGCACTGCCCTAAACCCTGAAACACTAGCCCCAGAACGGCCCCCTACACTGCCCGATCACCACTGCACTGCCCTAAACCCTGAAACACCACCCCCAGCAAGGCACCCTACACTGCCAGGAGACCACGGGGCTGCCCTAACCCTGAAACAACACCCCCTGCAAGCCCCCCTATACTGCCCGAAGACCACTGCACTGCCCTAAACCCTGAAACACCACCCCCAGCAAGACCCCCTACACTGCCCGAACACCACTGCACTAAACCCTGAAACATCACCCCAGCACGACCCCCTACACTGCCGGAACACCACTGCACTGCCCTAAACCCTGAAACACCACCCCCAGCATGACCCCTACACTACCTGAATACTACTGCACTGCCCTAAACCCTGAAACAGTACCCCAGCAAGAACCCCTTCACTGCCCGAACACCACTGCACAGCCATCAACCCTGAAACACCACCCCCAGCATGACCCCCTACACTGCCCGAATACCACTGCCCTTAACCCTGAAACACCAGCCCCAGCACGACCCCCTACACTGCCCGAACACTACTGCACTGCCCTAAACCCTGAAACACCACCCCCAGCAAGACCTCCTACACTGCCTGAACTCCACTCCTCTGCCCTAAACCCTAAAAAACCACGCCAGCATGTCCCCTTACACTGCCCGACAACCACTGCGTTGCCCCAAACCCTCAAACACTAGCCCCAGAACGGCCCTCTACACTGCCCGATCACCACTGCACTGCCCTAAACCCTGAAACACCACCCCCAGCAAGACACCCTACACTGCCAGAACACCACTGCACTGCCTTAAACCATGAAACACCACCCCCAGCAAGAACCCCTACTCTGCCCGAACACAACTGCACTAAATCGTGAAACATGACCCCAGCACAACCCCCTACACTGCCTTAATACCACTGCACTGCCCTAAACCCTGAAACACCATCCCCGGCACGACCCCCTACACTGCCTCAACACCACTGCACTGCCCTAAACCCTGAAACACCACCTCCAGCAAGACCCCCTACACTGCCCGAACACCACTGCCCTAAACCCTGAAACACCACCCCAGCAAGACCCCCTACACTGCTCGAACACCACTGCACTGCCCTAAACCCTGAAACACCAACCCCTGCATGACCCCCTACACTGCCCGAACACCACTGCACTGCCCTAAACCCTGAAAAACAATCTGCAGCTTGACCCCCTACACTGCCCGAATACCACTGCTCTGCCCTAAACCCTAAAACACCACCCCCAGCACCTCCCCCTACTCTGCACGAACACCACTGCTCTGCCCTAAACCCTAAAACACCACCCCCGAACACCATTGCACTGCCCTAAACCCTGAAACACCACCCCTTGAAAGACCGCCTACACTGCCCGAACACCACTGCACTAAAACCTGAAACACAACCTCCAGCAATACCCCTACACTGCTCAAACACCACTGCACTGCCCTAAACCCTGAAACACCACCCCCTGCACGACACCCTACACTGCCCGAACACCACTGCTCTGCCCTTAACCCTGAAACACCACCCCCAGCACAACCCTCTACACTGCCCGAACACCGCTGCTCTGCCCTAAACCCTAAAATACCACCGCCAGCATGTCCCCTACACTGCCCGAACACCACTGCTCTGCCCTAAACCCTAAAACACCACCCCAGCACGTCCCCTTACACTGCCCAACAACCACTGCACTGCCCTAAACCCTGAAACACCAGCCCCAGAACGACCCCCTACACTGCCCGAACACCATTGCACTGCCCTAAACCCTGAAACACCACCCCCAGCAAGACACCCTATACTGCCCGAAGACCACTGCACTGCCCTAAACCCTGAAACACCACCCCCAGCAAGACCCCCCTACACTGCCCGAACACCACTGCACTAAACCCTGAAACATCACCCCAGCATGACCCCCTACACTGCCGGAACACAACTGCACTGCCCTAAACCCTGAAACACCACACCTAGCACGACCCCTCCACTGCCTGAATACCACTGCACTGCCCTAAACCCTGAAACACTACACCAGCAAGACCGCCTTCACTGCCCGAACACCACTGCACTGCCGTCAACCCTGAAACACCACCCCCAGCACAACCCCCTACACTGCCCGAACACCACTGCCCTTAACCCTGAAACACCAGCCCCAGCACGACCCCCTATACTGCCCGAACACCACTGCACTGCCCTACACCCTGAAACACCACCCCAGCACATCCCCTACACTGCCCGACCACCACTGCTCTGCCCTAAACCCTAAACCACAACCCCAGCACGTCCCCTTACACTGCCCGAACACCACTGCCCTTAACCCTGAAACACCAGCCCCAGCACGACCCCCTACACTGCCTGAACACCACTGCACTGCCCTAAACCCTGAAACACAATCCGCAGCATGACCCCCTAAACTGCCCGAATACCACTGCTCTGCCCTAAACCCTAAAACACCACCCCCAGCACATCCCCCTACTCTGCACGAACACCACTGCTCTGCCCTAAACCCTAAAACACCACCCCAAACACCACTGCACTGCCCTAAACCCTGAAACACCACCCCCTGAAAGACCGCCTACACTGCCCGACCACTACTGCACTAAACCCTGAAACCCAACCCCCAGCAATACCCCCTACACTGCTCAAACACCACTGCACTGCTCTAAACCCTGAAACACCACCCCCTGCACGACCCCCTACACTGCCCGAACACCACTGCTCTGCCCTTAACCCTGAAAAAACACCCCCAGCACGACCCTCTACACTGCCCGAACACTGCTGCTCTGCCCTAAACCCTAAAACACCACCACCTGCACTTCCCCCCTACACTGCCCGAACACCACTGCTCTGCCCTAAACCCTAAAACACCACCCCAGCACGTCCCCTTACACTGCCCAACAACCACTGCACTGCCCTAAACCCTGAAACACCAGCCCCATAACGACCCCCTACACTGCCCGAACACCACTGCACTGCCCTAAACCCTGAAACACCACACCCAGCATGACCCCTACACTACCTGAATACCACTGCACCACCCTAAACCCTGAAACACTACCCTAGCAAGACCCCCTTCACTTCCCGAACACCACTGCACTGCCGTCAACCCTGTAACACCACCCCAGCACGAAACCCTACACTGCCCGTAAACCACTGCCCTTAACCCTGAAACACCAGCCCCAGCACGACCCCCTATACTGCCCGAACACCACTGCACTGCCCTAAACCCTGAAACACCACCCCAGCACGACCCCTACACTGCCCGATCACCACTGCACTGCCCTAAACCCTGAAACACCACCCCCAGCAAGACACCCTACACTGCCAGAACACCACTGCACTGCCTTAAACCATGAAACACCACCCCCAGCAAGAACCCCTACACTGCCCGAACACAACTGCACTAAATCGTGAAACATGACCCCAGCACAACCCCCTACACTGCCTTAATACCACTGCACTGCCCTAAACCCTGAAACACCATCCCCGGCACGACCCCCTACACTGCCTCAACACCACTGCACTGCCCTAAACCCTGAAACACCACCTCCAGCAAGACCCCCTACACTGCCCGAACACCACTGCCCTAAACCCTGAAACACCACCCCAGCAAGACCCCCTACACTGCTCGAACACCACTGCACTGCCCTAAACCCTGAAACACCAACCCCTGCATGACCCCCTACACTGCCCGAACACCACTGCACTGCCCTAAACCCTGAAAAACAATCTGCAGCATGACCCCCTACACTGCCCGAATACCACTGCTCTGCCCTAAACCCTAAAACACCACCCCAGCACCTCCCCCTACTCTGCACGAACACCACTGCTCTGCCCTAAACCCTAAAACACCACCCCCGAACACCATTGCACTGCCCTAAACCCTGAAACACCACCCCTTGAAAGACCGCCTACACTGCCCGAACACCACTGCACTAAAACCTGAAACACAACCTCCAGCAATACCCCTACACTGCTCAAACACCACTGCACTGCCCTAAACCCTGAAACACCACCCCCTGCACGACACCCTACACTGCCCGAACACCACTGCTCTGCCCTTAACCCTGAAACACCACCCCCAGCACAACCCTCTACACTGCCCGAACACCGCTGCTCTGCCCTAAACCCTAAAACACCACCGCCAGCATGTCCCCTACACTGCCCGAACACCACTGCTCTGCCCTAAACCCTAAAACACCACCCCAGCACGTCCCCTTACACTGCCCAACAACCACTGCACTGCCCTAAACCCTGAAACACCAGCCCCAGAACGACCCCCTACACTGCCCGAACACCATTGCACTGCCCTAAACCCTGAAACACCACCCCCAGCAAGACACCCTATACTGCCCGAAGACCACTGCACTGCCCTAAACCCTGAAACACCACCCCCAGCAAAACCCCCTACACTGCCCGAACACCACTGCACTAAACCCTGAAACATCACCCCAGCATGACCCCCTACACTGCCGGAACACAACTGCACTGCCCTAAACCCTGAAACACCACACCTAGCACGACCCCTCCACTGCCTGAATACCACTGCACTGCCCTAAACCCTGAAACACTACACCAGCAAGACCGCCTTCACTGCCCGAACACCACTGCACTGCCGTCAACCCTGAAACACCACCCCCAGCACAACCCCCTACACTGCCCGAACACCACTGCCCTTAACCCTGAAACACCAGCCCCAGCACGACCCCCTATACTGCCCGAACACCACTGCACTGCCCTACACCCTGAAACACCACCCCAGCACGTCCCCTACACTGCCCGACCACCACTGCTCTGCCCTAAACCCTAAACCACAACCCCAGCACGTCCCCTTACACTGCCCGAACACCACTGCCCTTAACCCTGAAACACCAGCCCCAGCACGACCCCCTACACTGCCTGAACACCACTGCACTGCCCTAAACCCTGAAACACAATCCGCAGCATGACCCCCTAAACTGCCCGAATACCACTGCTCTGCCCTAAACCCTAAAACACCACCCCCAGCACATCCCCCTACTCTGCACGAACACCACTGCTCTGCCCTAAACCCTAAAACACCACCCCAAACACCACTGCACTGCCCTAAACCCTGAAACACCACCCCCTGAAAGACCGCCTACACTGCCCGACCACTACTGCACTAAACCCTGAAACCCAACCCCCAGCAATACCCCCTACACTGCTCAAACACCACTGCACTGCTCTAAACCCTGAAACACCACCCCCTGCACGACCCCCTACACTGCCCGAACACCACTGCTCTGCCCTTAACCCTGAAAAAACACCCCCAGCACGACCCTCTACACTGCCCGAACACCGCTGCTCTGCCCTAAACCCTAAAACACCACCACCTGCACTTCCCCCTACACTGCCCGAACACTACTGCTCTGCCCTAAACCCTAAAACACCACCCCAGCACGTCCCCTTACACTGCCCAACAACCACTGCACTGCCCTAAACCCTGAAACACCAGCCCCATAACGACCCCCTACACTGCCCGAACACCACTGCACTGCCCTAAACCCTGAAACACCACACCCAGCATGACCCCTACACTACCTGAATACCACTGCACCACCCTAAACCCTGAAACACTACCCTAGCAAGACCCCCTTCACTTCCCGAACACCACTGCACTGCCGTCAACCCTGTAACACCACCCCAGCACGAAACCCTACACTGCCCGTAAACCACTGCCCTTAACCCTGAAACACCAGCCCCAGCACGACCCCCTATACTGCCCGAACACCACTGCACTGCCCTAAACCCTGAAACACCACCCCAGCACGACCCCTACACTGCCCGATCACCACTGCACTGCCCTAAACCCTGAAACACCACCCCCAGCAAGACACCCTACACTGCCAGAACACCACTGCACTGCCTTAAACCATGAAACACCACCCCCAGCAAGAACCCCTACACTGCCCGAACACAACTGCACTAAATCGTGAAACATGACCCCAGCACAACCCCCTACACTGCCTTAATACCACTGCACTGCCCTAAACCCTGAAACACCATCCCCGGCACGACCCCCTACACTGCCTCAACACCACTGCACTGCCCTAAACCCTGAAACACCACCTCCAGCAAGACCCCCTACACTGCCCGAACACCACTGCCCTAAACCCTGAAACACCACCCCAGCAAGACCCCCTACACTGCTCGAACACCACTGCACTGCCCTAAACCCTGAAACACCAACCCCTGCATGACCCCCTACACTGCCCGAACACCACTGCACTGCCATAAACCCTGAAAAACAATCTGCAGCATGACCCCCTACACTGCCCGAATACCACTGCTCTGCCCTAAACCCTAAAACACCACCCCAGCACCTCCCCCTACTCTGCACGAACACCACTGCTCTGCCCTAAACCCTAAAACACCACCCCCAAACACCATTGCACTGCCCTAAACCCTGAAACACCACCCCTTGAAAGACCGCCTACACTGCCCGAACACCACTGCACTAAAACCTGAAACACAACCTCCAGCAATACCCCTACACTGCTCAAACACCACTGCACTGCCCTAAACCCTGAAACACCACCCCCTGCACGACACCCTACACTGCCCGAACACCACTGCTCTGCCCTTAACCCTGAAACACCACCCCCAGCACAACCCTCTACACTGCCCGAACACCGCTGCTCTGCCCTAAACCCTAAAACACCACCGCCAGCATGTCCCCTACACTGCCCGAACACCACTGCTCTGCCCTAAACCCTAAAACACCACCCCAGCACGTCCCCTTACACTGCCCAACAACCACTGCACTGCCCTAAACCCTGAAACACCAGCCCCAGAACGACCCCCTACACTGCCCGAACACCATTGCACTGCCCTAAACCCTGAAACACCACCCCCAGCAAGACACCCTATACTGCCCGAAGACCACTGCACTGCCCTAAACCCTGAAACACCACCCCCAGCAAGACCCCCCTACACTGCCCGAACACCACTGCACTAAACCCTGAAACATCACCCCAGCATGACCCCCTACACTGCCGGAACACAACTGCACTGCCCTAAACCCTGAAACACCACACCTAGCACGACCCCTCCACTGCCTGAATACCACTGCACTGCCCTAAACCCTGAAACACTACACCAGCAAGACCGCCTTCACTGCCCGAACACCACTGCACTGCCGTCAACCCTGAAACACCACCCCCAGCACAACCCCCTACACTGCCCGAACACCACTGCCCTTAACCCTGAAACACCAGCCCCAGCACGACCCCCTATACTGCCCGAACACCACTGCACTGCCCTACACCCTGAAACACCACCCCAGCACGTCCCCTACACTGCCCGACCACCACTGCTCTGCCCTAAACCCTAAACCACAACCCCAGCACGTCCCCTTACACTGCCCGAACACCACTGCCCTTAACCCTGAAACACCAGCCCCAGCACGACCCCCTACACTGCCTGAACACCACTGCACTGCCCTAAACTCTGAAACACAATCCGCAGCATGACCCCCTAAACTGCCCGAATACCACTGCTCTGCCCTAAACCCTAAAACACCACCCCCAGCACATCCCCCTACTCTGCACGAACACCACTGCTCTGCCCTAAACCCTAAAACACCACCCCAAACACCACTGCACTGCCCTAAACCCTGAAACACCACCCCCTGAAAGACCACCTACACTGCCCGACCACTACTGCACTAAACCCTGAAACCCAACCCCCAGCAATACCCCCTACACTGCTCAAACACCACTGCACTGCTCTAAACCCTGAAACACCACCCCCTGCACGACCCCCTACACTGCCCGAACACCACTGCTCTGCCCTTAACCCTGAAAAAACACCCCCAGCACGACCCTCTACACTGCCCGAACACCGCTGCTCTGCCCTAAACCCTAAAACACCACCACCTGCACTTCCCCCCTACACTGCCCGAACACCCCTGCTCTGCCCTAAACCCTAAAACACCACCCCAGCATGACCCCTTACACTGCCCAACAACCACTGCACTGCCCTTAACCCTGAAACACCACCCCCAGCACAACCCTCTACACTGCCCGAACACCGCTGCTCTGCCCTAAACCCTAAAACACCACCGCCAGCATGTCCCCTACACTGCCCGAACACCACTGCTCTGCCCTAAACCCTAAAACACCACCCCAGCACGTCCCCTTACACTGCCCAACAACCACTGCACTGCCCTAAACCCTGAAACACCAGCCCCAGAACGACCCCCTACACTGCCCGAACACCATTGCACTGCCCTAAACCCTGAAACACCACCCCCAGCAAGACACCCTATACTGCCCGAAGACCACTGCACTGCCCTAAACCCTGAAACACCACCCCCAGCAAGACCCCCCTACACTGCCCGAACACCACTGCACTAAACCCTGAAACATCACCCCAGCATGACCCCCTACACTGCCGGAACACAACTGCACTGCCCTAAACCCTGAAACACCACACCTAGCACGACCCCTCCACTGCCTGAATACCACTGCACTGCCCTAAACCCTGAAACAGTACCCCAGCAAGAACCCCTTCACTGCCCGAACACCACTGCACAGCCATCAACCCTGAAACACCACCCCCAGCATGACCCCCTACACTGCCCGAATACCACTGCCCTTAACCCTGAAACACCAGCCCCAGCACGACCCCCTACACTGCCCGAACACCACTGCACTGCCCTAAACCCTGAAACACCACCCCCAGCAAGACCTCCTACACTGCCTGAACTCCACTCCTCTGCCCTAAACCCTAAAAAACCACGCCAGCATGTCCCCTTACACTGCCCGACAACCACTGCGTTGCCCCAAACCCTCAAACACTAGCCCCAGAACGGCCCTCTACACTGCCCGATCACCACTGCACTGCCCTAAACCCTGAAACACCACCCCCAGCAAGACACCCTACACTGCCAGAACACCACTGCACTGCCTTAAACCATGAAACACCACCCCCAGCAAGAACCCCTACACTGCCCGAACACAACTGCACTAAATCGTGAAACATGACCCCAGCACAACCCCCTACACTGCCTTAATACCACTGCACTGCCCTAAACCCTGAAACACCATCCCCGGCATGACCCCCTACACTGCCTCAACACCACTGCACTGCCCTAAACCCTGAAACACCACCTCCAGCAAGACCCCCTACACTGCCCGAACACCACTGCCCTAAACCCTGAAACACCACCCCAGCAAGACCCCCTACACTGCTCGAACACCACTGCACTGCCCTAAACCCTGAAACACCAACCCCTGCATGACCCCCTACACTGCCCGAACACCACTGCACTGCCCTAAACCCTGAAAAACAATCTGCAGCTTGACCCCCTACACTGCCCGAATACCACTGCTCTGCCCTAAACCCTAAAACACTACCCCCAGCACCTCCCCCTACTCTGCACGAACACCACTGCTCTGCCCTAAACCCTAAAACACCACCCCCGAACACCATTGCACTGCCCTAAACCCTGAAACACCACCCCTTGAAAGACCGCCTACACTGCCCGAACACCACTGCACTAAAACCTGAAACACAACCTCCAGCAATACCCCTACACTGCTCAAACACCACTGCACTGCCCTAAACCCTGAAACACCACCCCCTGCACGACACCCTACACTGCCCGAACACCACTGCTCTGCCCTTAACCCTGAAACACCACCCCCAGCACAACCCTCTACACTGCCCGAACACCGCTGCTCTGCCCTAAACCCTAAAATACCACCGCCAGCATGTCCCCTACACTGCCCGAACACCACTGCTCTGCCCTAAACCCTAAAACACCACCCCAGCACGTCCCCTTACACTGCCCAACAACCACTGCACTGCCCTAAACCCTGAAACACCAGCCCCAGAACGACCCCCTACACTGCCCGAACACCATTGCACTGCCCTAAACCCTGAAACACCACCCCCAGCAAGACACCCTATACTGCCCGAAGACCACTGCACTGCCCTAAACCCTGAAACACCACCCCCAGCAAGACCCCCCTACACTGCCCGAACACCACTGCACTAAACCCTGAAACATCACCCCAGCATGACCCCCTACACTGCCGGAACACAACTGCACTGCCCTAAACCCTGAAACACCACACCTAGCACGACCCCTCCACTGCCTGAATACCACTGCACTGCCCTAAACCCTGAAACACTACACCAGCAAGACCGCCTTCACTGCCCGAACACCACTGCACTGCCGTCAACCCTGAAACACCACCCCCAGCACAACCCCCTACACTGCCCGAACACCACTGCCCTTAACCCTGAAACACCAGCCCCAGCACGACCCCCTATACTGCCCGAACACCACTGCACTGCCCTACACCCTGAAACACCACCCCAGCACATCCCCTACACTGCCCGACCACCACTGCTCTGCCCTAAACCCTAAACCACAACCCCAGCACGTCCCCTTACACTGCCCGAACACCACTGCCCTTAACCCTGAAACACCAGCCCCAGCACGACCCCCTACACTGCCTGAACACCACTGCACTGCCCTAAACCCTGAAACACAATCCGCAGCATGACCCCCTAAACTGCCCGAATACCACTGCTCTGCCCTAAACCCTAAAACACCACCCCCAGCACATCCCCCTACTCTGCACGAACACCACTGCTCTGCCCTAAACCCTAAAACACCACCCCAAACACCACTGCACTGCCCTAAACCCTGAAACACCACCCCCTGAAAGACCGCCTACACTGCCCGACCACTACTGCACTAAACCCTGAAACCCAACCCCCAGCAATACCCCCTACACTGCTCAAACACCACTGCACTGCTCTAAACCCTGAAACACCACCCCCTGCACGACCCCCTACACTGCCCGAACACCACTGCTCTGCCCTTAACCCTGAAAAAACACCCCCAGCACGACCCTCTACACTGCCCGAACACTGCTGCTCTGCCCTAAACCCTAAAACACCACCACCTGCACTTCCCCCCTACACTGCCCGAACACCACTGCTCTGCCCTAAACCCTAAAACACCACCCCAGCACGTCCCCTTACACTGCCCAACAACCACTGCACTGCCCTAAACCCTGAAACACCAGCCCCATAACGACCCCCTACACTGCCCGAACACCACTGCACTGCCCTAAACCCTGAAACACCACACCCAGCATGACCCCTACACTACCTGAATACCACTGCACCACCCTAAACCCTGAAACACTACCCTAGCAAGACCCCCTTCACTTCCCGAACACCACTGCACTGCCGTCAACCCTGTAACACCACCCCAGCACGAAACCCTACACTGCCCGTAAACCACTGCCCTTAACCCTGAAACACCAGCCCCAGCACGACCCCCTATACTGCCCGAACACCACTGCACTGCCCTAAACCCTGAAACACCACCCCAGCACGACCCCTACACTGCCCGATCACCACTGCACTGCCCTAAACCCTGAAACACCACCCCCAGCAAGACACCCTACACTGCCAGAACACCACTGCACTGCCTTAAACCATGAAACACCACCCCCAGCAAGAACCCCTACACTGCCCGAACACAACTGCACTAAATCGTGAAACATGACCCCAGCACAACCCCCTACACTGCCTTAATACCACTGCACTGCCCTAAACCCTGAAACACCATCCCCGGCACGACCCCCTACACTGCCTCAACACCACTGCACTGCCCTAAACCCTGAAACACCACCTCCAGCAAGACCCCCTACACTGCCCGAACACCACTGCCCTAAACCCTGAAACACCACCCCAGCAAGACCCCCTACACTGCTCGAACACCACTGCACTGCCCTAAACCCTGAAACACCAACCCCTGCATGACCCCCTACACTGCCCGAACACCACTGCACTGCCCTAAACCCTGAAAAACAATCTGCAGCATGACCCCCTACACTGCCCGAATACCACTGCTCTGCCCTAAACCCTAAAACACCACCCCAGCACCTCCCCCTACTCTGCACGAACACCACTGCTCTGCCCTAAACCCTAAAACACCACCCCCGAACACCATTGCACTGCCCTAAACCCTGAAACACCACCCCTTGAAAGACCGCCTACACTGCCCGAACACCACTGCACTAAAACCTGAAACACAACCTCCAGCAATACCCCTACACTGCTCAAACACCACTGCACTGCCCTAAACCCTGAAACACCACCCCCTGCACGACACCCTACACTGCCCGAACACCACTGCTCTGCCCTTAACCCTGAAACACCACCCCCAGCACAACCCTCTACACTGCCCGAACACCGCTGCTCTGCCCTAAACCCTAAAACACCACCGCCAGCATGTCCCCTACACTGCCCGAACACCACTGCTCTGCCCTAAACCCTAAAAAACCACCCCAGCACGTCCCCTTACACTGCCCAACAACCACTGCACTGCCCTAAACCCTGAAACACCAGCCCCAGAACGACCCCCTACACTGCCCGAACACCATTGCACTGCCCTAAACCCTGAAACACCACCCCCAGCAAGACACCCTATACTGCCCGAAGACCACTGCACTGCCCTAAACCCTGAAACACCACCCCCAGCAAAACCCCCTACACTGCCCGAACACCACTGCACTAAACCCTGAAACATCACCCCAGCATGACCCCCTACACTGCCGGAACACAACTGCACTGCCCTAAACCCTGAAACACCACACCTAGCACGACCCCTCCACTGCCTGAATACCACTGCACTGCCCTAAACCCTGAAACACTACACCAGCAAGACCGCCTTCACTGCCCGAACACCACTGCACTGCCGTCAACCCTGAAACACCACCCCCAGCACAACCCCCTACACTGCCCGAACACCACTGCCCTTAACCCTGAAACACCAGCCCCAGCACGACCCCCTATACTGCCCGAACACCACTGCACTGCCCTACACCCTGAAACACCACCCCAGCACGTCCCCTACACTGCCCGACCACCACTGCTCTGCCCTAAACCCTAAACCACAACCCCAGCACGTCCCCTTACACTGCCCGAACACCACTGCCCTTAACCCTGAAACACCAGCCCCAGCACGACCCCCTACACTGCCTGAACACCACTGCACTGCCCTAAACCCTGAAACACAATCCGCAGCATGACCCCCTAAACTGCCCGAATACCACTGCTCTGCCCTAAACCCTAAAACACCACCGCCAGCATGTCCCCTACACTGCCCGAACACCACTGCTCTGCCCTAAACCCTAAAACACCACCCCAGCACGTCCCCTTACACTGCCCAACAACCACTGCACTGCCCTAAACCCTGAAACACCAGCCCCAGAACGACCCCCTACACTGCCCGAACACCATTGCACTGCCCTAAACCCTGAAACACCACCCCCAGCAAGACACCCTATACTGCCCGAAGACCACTGCACTGCCCTAAACCCTGAAACACCACCCCCAGCAAGACCCCCCTACACTGCCCGAACACCACTGCACTAAACCCTGAAACATCACCCCAGCATGACCCCCTACACTGCCGGAACACAACTGCACTGCCCTAAACCCTGAAACACCACACCTAGCACGACCCCTCCACTGCCTGAATACCACTGCACTGCCCTAAACCCTGAAACACTACACCAGCAAGACCGCCTTCACTGCCCGAACACCACTGCACTGCCGTCAACCCTGAAACACCACCCCCAGCACAACCCCCTACACTGCCCGAACACCACTGCCCTTAACCCTGAAACACCAGCCCCAGCACGACCCCCTATACTGCCCGAACACCACTGCACTGCCCTACACCCTGAAACACCACCCCAGCACGTCCCCTACACTGCCCGACCACCACTGCTCTGCCCTAAACCCTAAACCACAACCCCAGCACGTCCCCTTACACTGCCCGAACACCACTGCCCTTAACCCTGAAACACCAGCCCCAGCACGACCCCCTACACTGCCTGAACACCACTGCACTGCCCTAAACCCTGAAACACAATCCGCAGCATGACCCCCTAAACTGCCCGAATACCACTGCTCTGCCCTAAACCCTAAAACACCACCCCCAGCACATCCCCCTACTCTGCACGAACACCACTGCTCTGCCCTAAACCCTAAAACACCACCCCAAACACCACTGCACTGCCCTAAACCCTGAAACACCACCCCCTGAAAGACCGCCTACACTGCCCGACCACTACTGCACTAAACCCTGAAACCCAACCCCCAGCAATACCCCCTACACTGCTCAAACACCACTGCACTGCTCTAAACCCTGAAACACCACCCCCTGCACGACCCCCTACACTGCCCGAACACCACTGCTCTGCCCTTAACCCTGAAAAAACACCCCCAGCACGACCCTCTACACTGCCCGAACACCGCTGCTCTGCCCTAAACCCTAAAACACCACCACCTGCACTTCCCCCTACACTGCCCGAACACTACTGCTCTGCCCTAAACCCTAAAACACCACCCCAGCACGTCCCCTTACACTGCCCAACAACCACTGCACTGCCCTAAACCCTGAAACACCAGCCCCATAACGACCCCCTACACTGCCCGAACACCACTGCACTGCCCTAAACCCTGAAACACCACACCCAGCATGACCCCTACACTACCTGAATACCACTGCACCACCCTAAACCCTGAAACACTACCCTAGCAAGACCCCCTTCACTTCCCGAACACCACTGCACTGCCGTCAACCCTGTAACACCACCCCAGCACGAAACCCTACACTGCCCGTAAACCACTGCCCTTAACCCTGAAACACCAGCCCCAGCACGACCCCCTATACTGCCCGAACACCACTGCACTGCCCTAAACCCTGAAACACCACCCCAGCACGACCCCTACACTGCCCGATCACCACTGCACTGCCCTAAACCCTGAAACACCACCCCCAGCAAGACACCCTACACTGCCAGAACACCACTGCACTGCCTTAAACCATGAAACACCACCCCCAGCAAGAACCCCTACACTGCCCAAACACAACTGCACTAAATCGTGAAACATGACCCCAGCACAACCCCCTACACTGCCTTAATACCACTGCACTGCCCTAAACCCTGAAACACCATCCCCGGCACGACCCCCTACACTGCCTCAACACCACTGCACTGCCCTAAACCCTGAAACACCACCTCCAGCAAGACCCCCTACACTGCCCGAACACCACTGCCCTAAACCCTGAAACACCACCCCAGCAAGACCCCCTACACTGCTCGAACACCACTGCACTGCCCTAAACCCTGAAACACCAACCCCTGCATGACCCCCTACACTGCCCGAACACCACTGCACTGCCATAAACCCTGAAAAACAATCTGCAGCATGACCCCTTACACTGCCCGAATACCACTGCTCTGCCCTAAACCCTAAAACACCACCCCAGCACCTCCCCCTACTCTGCACGAACACCACTGCTCTGCCCTAAACCCTAAAACACCACCCCCAAACACCATTGCACTGCCCTAAACCCTGAAACACCACCCCTTGAAAGACCGCCTACACTGCCCGAACACCACTGCACTAAAACCTGAAACACAACCTCCAGCAATACCCCTACACTGCTCAAACACCACTGCACTGCCCTAAACCCTGAAACACCACCCCCTGCACGACACCCTACACTGCCCGAACACCACTGCTCTGCCCTTAACCCTGAAACACCACCCCCAGCACAACCCTCTACACTGCCCGAACACCGCTGCTCTGCCCTAAACCCTAAAACACCACCGCCAGCATGTCCCCTACACTGCCCGAACACCACTGCTCTGCCCTAAACCCTAAAACACCACCCCAGCACGTCCCCTTACACTGCCCAACAACCACTGCACTGCCCTAAACCCTGAAACACCAGCCCCAGAACGACCCCCTACACTGCCCGAACACCATTGCACTGCCCTAAACCCTGAAACACCACCCCCAGCAAGACACCCTATACTGCCCGAAGACCACTGCACTGCCCTAAACCCTGAAACACCACCCCCAGCAAGACCCCCCTACACTGCCCGAACACCACTGCACTAAACCCTGAAACATCACCCCAGCATGACCCCCTACACTGCCGGAACACAACTGCACTGCCCTAAACCCTGAAACACCACACCTAGCACGACCCCTCCACTGCCTGAATACCACTGCACTGCCCTAAACCCTGAAACACTACACCAGCAAGACCGCCTTCACTGCCCGAACACCACTGCACTGCCGTCAACCCTGAAACACCACCCCCAGCACAACCCCCTACACTGCCCGAACACCACTGCCCTTAACCCTGAAACACCAGCCCCAGCACGACCCCCTATACTGCCCGAACACCACTGCACTGCCCTACACCCTGAAACACCACCCCAGCACGTCCCCTACACTGCCCGACCACCACTGCTCTGCCCTAAACCCTAAACCACAACCCCAGCACGTCCCCTTACACTGCCCGAACACCACTGCCCTTAACCCTGAAACACCAGCCCCAGCACGACCCCCTACACTGCCTGAACACCACTGCACTGCCCTAAACTCTGAAACACAATCCGCAGCATGACCCCCTAAACTGCCCGAATACCACTGCTCTGCCCTAAACCCTAAAACACCACCCCCAGCACATCCCCCTACTCTGCACGAACACCACTGCTCTGCCCTAAACCCTAAAACACCACCCCAAACACCACTGCACTGCCCTAAACCCTGAAACACCACCCCCTGAAAGACCACCTACACTGCCCGACCACTACTGCACTAAACCCTGAAACCCAACCCCCAGCAATACCCCCTACACTGCTCAAACACCACTGCACTGCTCTAAACCCTGAAACACCACCCCCTGCACGACCCCCTACACTGCCCGAACACCACTGGTCTGCCCTTAACCCTGAAAAAACACCCCCAGCACGACCCTCTACACTGCCCGAACACCGCTGCTCTGCCCTAAACCCTAAAACACCACCACCTGCACTTCCCCCCTACACTGCCCGAACACCCCTGCTCTGCCCTAAACCCTAAAACACCACCCCAGCATGACCCCTTACACTGCCCAACAACCACTGCACTGCCCTTAACCCTGAAACACCACCCCCAGCACAACCCTCTACACTGCCCGAACACCGCTGCTCTGCCCTAAACCCTAAAACACCACCGCCAGCATGTCCCCTACACTGCCCGAACACCACTGCTCTGCCCTAAACCCTGAAACACCACCCCAGCACGTCCCCTTACACTGCCCAACAACCACTGCACTGCCCTAAACCCTGAAACACCAGCCCCAGAACGACCCCCTACACTGCCCGAACACCATTGCACTGCCCTAAACCCTGAAACACCACCCCCAGCAAGACACCCTATACTGCCCGAAGACCACTGCACTGCCCTAAACCCTGAAACACCACCCCCAGCAAGACCCCCCTACACTGCCCGAACACCACTGCACTAAACCCTGAAACATCACCCCAGCATGACCCCCTACACTGCCGGAACACAACTGCACTGCCCTAAACCCTGAAACACCACACCTAGCACGACCCCTCCACTGCCTGAATACCACTGCACTGCCCTAAACCCTGAAACACTACACCAGCAAGACCGCCTTCACTGCCCGAACACCACTGCACTGCCGTCAACCCTGAAACACCACCCCCAGCACAACCCCCTACACTGCCCGAACACCACTGCCCTTAACCCTGAAACACCAGCCCCAGCACGACCCCCTATACTGCCCGAACACCACTGCACTGCCCTACACCCTGAAACACCACCCCAGCACGTCCCCTACACTGCCCGACTACCACTGCTCTGCCCTAAACCCTAAACCACAACCCCAGCACGTCCCCTTACACTGCCCGAACACCACTGCCCTTAACCCTGAAACACCAGCCCCAGCACGACCCCCTACACTGCCTGAACACCACTGCACTGCCCTAAACTCTGAAACACAATCCGCAGCATGACCCCCTAAACTGCCCGAATACCACTGCTCTGCCCTAAACCCTAAAACACCACCCCCAGCACATCCCCCTACTCTGCACGAACACCACTGCTCTGCCCTAAACCCTAAAACACCACCCCAAACACCACTGCACTGCCCTAAACCCTGAAACACCACCCCCTGAAAGACCACCTACACTGCCCGACCACTACTGCACTAAACCCTGAAACCCAACCCCCAGCAATACCCCCTACACTGCTCAAACACCACTGCACTGCTCTAAACCCTGAAACACCACCCCCTGCACGACCCCCTACACTGCCCGAACACCACTGCTCTGCCCTTAACCCTGAAAAAACACCCCCAGCACGACCCTCTACACTGCCCGAACACCGCTGCTCTGCCCTAAACCCTAAAACACCACCACCTGCACTTCCCCCCTACACTGCCCGAACACCACTGCTCTGCCCTAAACCCTAAAACACCACCCCAGCACGTCCCCTTACACTGCCCAACAACCACTGCACTGCCCTAAACCCTGAAACACCAGCCCCATAACGACCCCCTACACTGCCCGAACACCACTGCACTGCCCTAAACCCTGAAACACCACACCCAGCATGACCCCTACACTACCTGAATACCACTGCACCACCCTAAACCCTGAAACACTACCCTAGCAAGACCCCCTTCACTTCCCGAACACCACTGCACTGCCGTCAACCCTGTAACACCACCCCAGCACGAAACCCTACACTGCCCGTAAACCACTGCCCTTAACCCTGAAACACCAGCCCCAGCACGACCCCCTATACTGCCCGAACACCACTGCACTGCCCTAAATCCTGAAACACCAACCCAGCACGACCCCTACACTGCCCGAACACCACTGCTCTGCCCTAAATCCTAAAACACCACCCCAGCACGTCCCCTTACACTGCCCAACAACCACTGCACTGCCCTAAAACCTGAAACACTAGCTCCAAAATGGCCCCCTACACTGCCCGATCACCACTGCACTGCCCTAATCCCTGAAACACCACCCCCAGCAAGACACCCTACACTGCCAGAACACCACTGCACTGCCCTAAACCCTGAAACACCACCCCTAGCAAGCCCCCCTATACTGCCCGAAGAACACTGCACTGCCATAAACCCTGAAACACCACCTCCAGCAACACCCCCTACACTGCCCGCACATCACTGCACTAAACCCTGAAACATCACCCCAGCACGACCCCCTACACTGCCGGAACACCACTGCACTGCCCTAAACCCTGAAACACCACCCCCAGCATGACCCCTACAATACCTGAATACCACTGCACTGCCCTAAACCCTGAAACACTACCCTAGCAAGACCCCCTTCACTGTCCGAACACCACTGCACTGCCGTCAACCCTGAATCACCACCCTTAGCACGACCCCCTACACTGCCCGAACACCACTGCCCTTAACCCTGAAACACCAGCCCCAGCAATAGCCCCTACACTGCTCAAACACCACTGCACTGCTCTAAACCCTGAAACACCACCCCCTGCATGACCCCCTACACTGCCCGAACACCACTGCTCTGCCCTTAACCCTGAAACACCACCCCCAGCATGACCCTCTACACTGCCCGAACACCGCTGCTCTGCCCTAAACCCTAAAACACCACCACCTGCACTTCCCCATACACTGCCCGAACACCCCTGCTCTGCCCTAAACCCTAAAACACCACCCCAGCATGTCCCCTTAGACTGCCCAACAACCACTGCACTGCCCTAAACCCTGAAACACCAGCCCCAGAACGGCCCCCTACACTGCCCGAACACCACTGCACTGCCCTAAACCCTGAAACACCACCCCCAGCAAGACAGCCTACACTGCCAGAACACCACTGCACTGCCCTAAACCCTGAAACACCACCCCCAGCACGACCCCTACACTGCCTGAATACCACTGCACAGACATAAACCCTGAAACACTAACCCAGCAAGACCCCCTTCACTGCCCGAACACCACTGCAATTCCGTCAACCCTGTAACACCACCCCAGCACGAAACCCTACACTGCCTGTAAACCACTGCCCTTATTCCTGAAACACCAGCCCCAGCACGACCCCCTATACTGCCCGAACACCACTGCACTGCCCTAAACCCTGAAACACCACCCCAGCACGACCCCTACAATGCCCAAACACCACTGCTCTGCCCTAAATCCTAAAACACCACCCCAGCATGTCCCCTTACACTGCCCAACAACCACTGCACTGCCCTAAACCCTGAAACACTAGCCCCAGAACGGCCCCCTACACTGCCCGATCACCACTGCACTGCCCTAAACCCTGAAACACCACCCCCAGCAAGGTACCCTACACTGCCAGGACACCACGGGGCTGCCCTAACCCTGAAACAACACCCCCTGCAAGCCCCCCTATACTGCCCGAAGACCACTGCACTGCCCTAAACCCTGAAACACCACCCCCAGCAAGACCCCCTACACTGCCCGAACACCACTGCACTAAACCCTGAAACATCACCCCAGCACGACCCCCTACACTGCCGGAACACCACTGCACTGCCCTAAACCCTGAAACACCACCCCCAGCATGACCCCTACACTACCTGAATACCACTGCACTGCCCTAAACCCTGAAACAGTACCCCAGCAAGAACCCCTTCACTGCCCGAACACCACTGCACAGCCATCAACCCTGAAACACCACCCCCAGCATGACCCCCTACACTGCCCGAATACCACTGCCCTTAACCCTGAAACACCAGCCCCAGCACGACCCCCTACACTGCCCGAACACCACTGCACTGCCCTAAACCCTGAAACACCACCCCCAGCAAGACCTCCTACACTGCCTGAACTCCACTCCTCTGCCCTAAACCCTAAAAAACCACCCCAGCATGTCCCCTTACACTGCCCGACAACCACTGCGTTGCCCCAAACCCTCAAACACTAGCCCCAGAACGGCCCTCTACACTGCCCGATCACCACTGCACTGCCCTAAACCCTGAAACACCACCCCCAGCAAGACACCCTACACTGCCAGAACACCACTGCACTGCCTTAAACCATGAAACACCACCCCCAGCAAGAACCCCTACACTGCCCGAACACAACTGCACTAAATCGTGAAACATGACCCCAGCACAACCCCCTACACTGCCTTAATACCACTGCACTGCCCTAAACCCTGAAACACCATCCCCGGCACGACCCCCTACACTGCCTCAACACCACTGCACTGCCCTAAACCCTGAAACACCACCTCCAGCAAGACCCCCTACACTGCCCGAACACCACTGCCCTAAACCCTGAAACACCACCCCAGCAAGACCCCCTACACTGCTCGAACACCACTGCACTGCCCTAAACCCTGAAACACCAACCCCTGCATGACCCCCTACACTGCCCGAACACCACTGCACTGCCCTAAACCCTGAAAAACAATCTGCAGCATGACCCCCTACACTGCCCGAATACCACTGCTCTGCCCTAAACCCTAAAACACCACCCCCAGCACCTCCCCCTACTCTGCACGAACACCACTGCTCTGCCCTAAACCCTAAAACACCACCCCCGAACACCATTGCACTGCCCTAAACCCTGAAACACCACCCCTTGAAAGACCGCCTACACTGCCCGAACACCACTGCACTAAAACCTGAAACACAACCTCCAGCAATACCCCTACACTGCTCAAACACCACTGCACTGCCCTAAACCCTGAAACACCACCCCCTGCACGACACCCTACACTGCCCGAACACCACTGCTCTGCCCTTAACCCTGAAACACCACCCCCAGCACAACCCTCTACACTGCCCGAACACCGCTGCTCTGCCCTAAACCCTAAAACACCACCGCCAGCATGTCCCCTACACTGCCCGAACACCACTGCTCTGCCCTAAACCCTAAAACACCACCCCAGCACGTCCCCTTACACTGCCCAACAACCACTGCACTGCCCTAAACCCTGAAACACCAGCCCCAGAACGACCCCCTACACTGCCCGAACACCATTGCACTGCCCTAAACCCTGAAACACCACCCCCAGCAAGACACCCTATACTGCCCGAAGACCACTGCACTGCCCTAATCCCTGAAACACCACCCCCAGCAAGACCCCCCTACACTGCCCGAACACCACTGCACTAAACCCTGAAACATCACCCCAGCATGACCCCCTACACTGCCGGAACACAACTGCACTGCCCTAAACCCTGAAACACCACACCTAGCACGACCCCTCCACTGCCTGAATACCACTGCACTGCCCTAAACCCTGAAACACTACACCAGCAAGACCGCCTTCACTGCCCGAACACCACTGCACTGCCGTCAACCCTGAAACACCACCCCCAGCACAACCCCCTACACTACCCGAACACCACTGCCCTTAACCCTGAAACACCAGCATCCAGCACGACCCCCTATACTGCCCGAACACCACTGCACTGCCCTACACCCTGAAACACCACCCCAGCACGTCCCCTACACTGCCCGACCACCACTGCTCTGCCCTAAACCCTAAACCACAACCCCAGCACGTCCCCTTACACTGCCCGAACACCACTGCCCTTAACCCTGAAACACCAGCCCCAGCACGACCCCCTACACTGCCTGAACACCACTGCACTGCCCTAAACCCTGAAACACAATCCGCAGCATGACCCCCTAAACTGCCCGAATACCACTGCTCTGCCCTAAACCCTAAAACACCACCCCCAGCACATCCCCCTACTCTGCACGAACACCACTGCTCTGCCCTAAACCCTAAAACACCACCCCAAACACCACTGCACTGCCCTAAACCCTGAAACACCACCCCCTGAAAGACCGCCTACACTGCCCGACCACTACTGCACTAAACCCTGAAACCCAACCCCCAGCAATACCCCCTACACTGCTCAAACACCACTGCACTGCTCTAAACCCTAAAACACCACCCCCTGCACGACCCCCTACACTGCCCGAACACCACTGCTCTGCCCTTAACCCTGAAAAAACACCCCCAGCACGACCCTCTACACTGCCCGAACACCGCTGCTCTGCCCTAAACCCTAAAACACCACCACCTGCACTTCCCCCCTACACTGCCCGAACACCACTGCTCTGCCCTAAACCCTAAAACACCACCCCAGCACGTCCCCTTACACTGCCCAACAACCACTGCACTGCCCTAAACCCTGAAACACCAGCCCCATAACGACCCCCTACACTGCCCGAACACCACTGCACTGCCCTAAACCCTGAAACACCACACCCAGCATGACCCCTACACTACCTGAATACCACTGCACCACCCTAAACCCTGAAACACTACCCTAGCAAGACCCCCTTCACTTCCCGAACACCACTGCACTGCCGTCAACCCTGTAACACCACCCCAGCACGAAACCCTACACTGCCCGTAAACCACTGCCCTTAACCCTGAAACACCAGACCCAGCACGACCCCCTATACTGCCCGAACACCACTGCACTGCCCTAAACCCTTAAACACCACCCCAGCACGACCCCTACACTGCCCGATCACCACTGCACTGCCCTAAACCCTGAAACACCACCCCCAGCAAGACACCCTACACTGCCAGAACACCACTGCACTGCCTTAAACCATGAAACACCACCCCCAGCAAGAACCCCTACACTGCCCGAACACAACTGCACTAAATCGTGAAACATGACCCCAGCACAACCCCCTACACTGCCTTAATACCACTGCACTGCCCTAAACCCTGAAACACCATCCCCGGCACGACCCCCTACACTGCCTCAACACCACTGCACTGCCCTAAACCCTGAAACACCACCTCCAGCAAGACCCCCTACACTGCCCGAACACCACTGCCCTAAACCCTGAAACACCACCCCAGCAAGACCCCCTACACTGCTCGAACACCACTGCACTGCCCTAAACCCTGAAACACCAACCCCTGCATGACCCCCTACACTGCCCGAACACCACTGCACTGCCCTAAACCCTGAAAAACAATCTGCAGCATGACCCCCTACACTGCCCGAATACCACTGCTCTGCCCTAAACCCTAAAACACCACCCCAGCACCTCCCCCTACTCTGCACGAACACCACTGCTCTGCCCTAAACCCTAAAACACCACCCCCGAACACCATTGCACTGCCCTAAACCCTGAAACACCACCCCTTGAAAGACCGCCTACACTGCCCGAACACCACTGCACTAAAACCTGAAACACAACCTCCAGCAATACCCCTACACTGCTCAAACACCACTGCACTGCCCTAAACCCTGAAACACCACCCCCTGCACGACACCCTACACTGCCCGAACACCACTGCTCTGCCCTTAACCCTGAAACACCACCCCCAGCACAACCCTCTACACTGCCCGAACACCGCTGCTCTGCCCTAAACCCTAAAACACCACCGCCAGCATGTCCCCTACACTGCCCGAACACCACTGCTCTGCCCTAAACCCTAAAACACCACCCCAGCACGTCCCCTTACACTGCCCAACAACCACTGCACTGCCCTAAACCCTGAAACACCAGCCCCAGAACGACCCCCTACACTGCCCGAACACCATTGCACTGCCCTAAACCCTGAAACACCACCCCCAGCAAGACACCCTATACTGCCCGAAGACCACTGCACTGCCCTAAACCCTGAAACACCACCCCCAGCAAGACCCCCCTACACTGCCCGAACACCACTGCACTAAACCCTGAAACATCACCCCAGCATGACCCCCTACACTGCCGGAACACAACTGCACTGCCCTAAACCCTGAAACACCACACCTAGCACGACCCCCTACATTGCCCAAACACCACTGCACTAAACCCTGAAACACCCTGAAACACCACCCCCAGAGAGAACCCCTACACGGCCCGAACACCACTGCCCTGCCCTAAACCCTGAAACACCACCCCCAGGAAGACCCCCTACACTGTCCAAACACCAGTTCTCTGCCCTGTACCCTGAAACACCACCCCCAGCAAGACCCTCTACACTGCACGAACACCACTGCACTAAACCCTAAAATAACACCCCCTGCATGATCCCCTACACTGCCCGAACACCACTGACCTGCCCTAAACCCTGAAACACCACCCCCTGCATGACCCCCCACACAGCCCGAACACCACTGCACTGCCCTAAACCCTGTAACACCACCCCCCGCACGACCCCCTACTTTGCCCGAACACCACTGCATTGACCTAAACCCTGAAACACCACCCCGCACGACCCTCTACACAGCCCGAACATCGCTGCTCTGCCCTAAACCCTAAAACACCACCACCAGCACGTCCCCCTACTCTGCCCGAACACCACTGCTCTACCCTAAACCCTAAAACACCACCCCCAGCACATCCCCTTACACAGCCCGAACATCGCTGCTCTGCCCTAAACCCTAAAACACCACCACCAGCACGTCCCCCTACTCTGCCCGACTACCACTGCACTGCCCTAAACCCTGAAACACCACCCCCAGCAAGACACCCTACACTGCCAGAACACAACTGCACTGCCCTAAACCCTGAAACACCACCCCCAGCAAGCCCCACTTTACTGCCCGATCACCACTGCACTGCCCTAAACCCTGAAACACCACCCCAAGGAAGACACCCTACACTGCCAGGAGACCACGGGACTGCCCTAAACCCTGAAACACCACACCCAGCAAGCCCCCCTATACTGCCCGAAGACCACTGCACTGCCCTACACCCTGAAACACCACCCCCAGCAAGACCCCCTACACTGCCCGAACACCACTGCACTAAACCCTGAAACATCACCCCAGCAAGACCCCCTACACTGCTGGAACACCACTGCACTGCCGTAAACCCTGAAACACCACCCCCAGCATGGCCCCTACACTACCTGAATACCACTGCACTGCCCTAAACTCTGAAACACTACCCCAGCAAGAACCCCTTCACTGCCCGAACACCACTGCACTGCCGTCAACCCTGAAACACCACCCCCAGCATGACCCCCTACACTGCCCGAACACCACTGCCCTTAACCCTGAAACACCAGCCCCAGCACGACCCCCTACACTGCCCGAACACCACTGCACTGCCCTAAACCCTGAAACACCACCCCCAGCAAGACCTCCTACACTGCCTGAACACCACTCCTCTGCCCTAAACCCTAAAAAACCACCCCAGCACGTCTCCTTACACTGCCCGACAACCACTGCACTGCCCCAAACCCTGAAACACCAGCCCCAGAACGGCCCCCTACACTGCCCGATCACCACTGCACTGCCCTAAACCCTGAAACACCACCCCAACAAGACACCCTACACTGCCATAACACCACTGCACTGCCCTAAACCATGAAACACCACCCCAGCACGACCCCCTTCACTGCCCGAGCACCACTGTCCTAAACCCTGAAACACCACCCCAGCAAGACCCCCTACACTGCCAGAACACCACTGCACTGCCCTAAACCATGAAACACCACCCCCAGCAAAACCCCCCACACTGCCCAAACACAACTGCACTAAACCCTGAAACATCTCCCCAGCACGACCCCCTACACTGCCTGAATACCACTGCACTGCCCTAAACCCTGAAACACTTCCCCAGCAAGACCCCCTTCACTGTCCGAACACCACTACACTAAACAATGAAACACTTCCCCAGCAAGACCCCCTTCACTGCCCGAACACCACTGCACTGCCCTAAACCCTGAAACACCACCCCCAGCAAGACCCCCTACATTGCCCAAACACCACTGCACTAAACCCTGAAACACCCTGAAACACCACCCCCAGAGAGAACCCCTACACGGCCCGAACACCACTGCCCTGCCCTAAACCCTGAAACACCACCCCCAGGAAGACCCCCTACACTGTCCAAACACCAGTTCTCTGCCCTGTACCCTGAAACACCACCCCCAGCAAGACCCTCTACACTGCACGAACACCACTGCACTAAACCCTAAAATAACACCCCCTGCATGACCCCCTACACTGCCCGAACACCACTGACCTGCCCTAAACCCTGAAACACCACCCCCTGCATGACCCCCCACACAGCCCGAACACCACTGCACTGCCCTAAACCCTGTAACACAACCCCCTGCACGACCACCTACTTTGCCCGAACACCACTGCATTGACCTAAACCCTGAAACACCACCCCGCACGACCCTCTACACAGCCCGAACATCGCTGCTCTGCCCTAAACCCTAAAACACCACCACCAGCACGTCCCCCTACTCTGCCCGAACACCACTGCTCTACCCTAAACCCTAAAACACCACCCCCAGCACATCTCCTTACACAGCCCGAACATCGCTGCTCTGCCCTAAACCCTAAAACACCACCACCAGCACGTCCCCCTACTCTGCCCGACTACCACTGCACTGCCCTAAACCCTGAAACACCACCCCCAGCAAGACACCCTACACTGCCAGAACACAACTGCACTGCCCTAAACCCTGAAACACCACCCCCAGCAAGCCCCACTTTACTGCCCGAACACCACTGCACTGCCCTAAACCCTGAAACACCACCCCCAGCAAGACCCCTTATACTGCCCGAACACCACTTCACTATACCCTGAAACATCACCCCAGCACGACCCCCTACACTGCTGGAACACCACTGCACTGCCCTAAACCCTGAAACACCACCCCAGCACGACCCCTTCACTGCCCGAACACCACTGCGCTGCCGTCAACCCTGAAACACCACTCCCAGCATGACCCCCTACACTGCCCGAACACCACTGCCCTAAACCCTGAAACACCATCCCCAGCACGACCCCGTACACTGCCCGAACACCACTGCACTGCCCTAAACCCTGAAAAACCACCCCCAGCAAGACCCCCTACACTGACCGAACACCACTGCACTAAACCCTGAAACACCACCCCCAGCAAGACCTCCTAAACAGCCCAAACACCACTGCACTGCCCTAAACCCTGAAAAACCACCCCCAGCAAGACCTCCGACACTGCCCGAACACCACTGCACTGCCCTAAACCCTGAAACACCACCCCCAGCAAGACACCCTACACTGCCAGGAGACCACGGGACTGCCCTAAATCCTGAAACACCACCCCCAGCATGCACCCTATACTACCCGAAGACCACTGCACTGCCCTATACCCTGAAACACCACCCCCAGCAAGACCCCCTACACTGCCCGAACACCACTGCACTAAACCCTGAAACATCACCCCAGCAAGACCCCCTACACTGCTGGAACATCACTGCACTGCCGTAAACCCTGAAACACCACCCCCAGCATGGCCCCTACACTACCTGAATACCACTGCACTGCCCTAAACTCTGAAACACTACCCCAGCAAGAACCCCTTCACTGCCCGAACACCACTGCACTGCCGTCAACCCTGAAACACCACCCCCGGCATGACCCCCTACACTGCCCGAACACCACTGCCCTTAACCCTGAAACACCAGCCCCAGCTCGACCCCCTACACTGCCCGAACACCACTGCACTGCCCTAAACCCTGAAACACCACCCCCAGCAAGACCTCCTACACTGCCTGAACACCACTCCTCTGCCCTAAACCCTAAATAACCACCCCAGCACGTCACCTTACACTGCCCGACAACCACTGCACTGCTCCAAACCCTGAAACACCAGCCCCAGAACGGCCCCCTACACTGCCCGATCACCACTGCACTGCCCTAAACCCTGAAACACCACCCCAACAAGACACCCTACACTGCCAGAACACCACTGCACTGCCCTAAACCATGAAACACCACCCCCAGCAAAAACCCCTACACTGCCCGAACACAACTGCACTAAACCCTGAAACATCACCCCAGCACGACCCCCTACACTGCCTGAATACCACTGCACTGCCCTAAACCCTGAAACACTTCCCCAGCAAGACCCCCTTCACTGCCCGAACACCACTACACTAAACCCTGAAACACTTCCCCAGCAAGACCCCCTTCACTGCCCGAACACCACTGCACTGCCCTAAACCCTGAAACACCACCCCCAGCAAGACACCCTACATTGCTCAAACACCACTGCACTAAACCCTGAAACACCACCCCCAGAGAGAACCCCTACACGGCCCAAACACCACTGCCCTGCCCTAAACCCTGAAACACCACCCCCAGGAAGACCCCCTACACTGTCCAAACACCAGTTCTCTGCCCTGTACCCTGAAACACCACCCCCAGCAAGACCCTCTACACTGCACGAACACCACTGCACTAAACCCTAAAATAGCACCCCCTGCATGACCCCCTACACTGCCCGAACACCACTGACCTGCCCTAAACCCTGAAACACCACCCCCTGCACGACCCCCCACACAGCCCGAACACCACTGCCCTGCCCTAAACCCTGAAACACCACCCCCAGGAAGACCCCCTACACTGTCCAAACACCAGTTCTCTGCCCTGTACCCTGAAACACCACCCCCAGCAAGACCCTCTACACTGCACGAACACCACTGCACTAAACCCTGAAACACCACCCCCAGCAAGACCTCCTAAACAGCCCAAACACCACTGCACTGCCCTAAACCCTGACAAACCACCCCCAGCAAGACCTCCGACACTGCCCGAACACCACTGCACTGCCCTAAACCCTGAAACACCACCCCCAGCAAGACACCCTACACTGCCAGGAGACCACGGGACTGCCCTAAACCCTGAAACCCCACCCCCAGCATGCCCCCCTATACTGCCCGAAGACCACTGCACTGCCCTACACCCTGAAACACCACCCCCAGCAAGACCCCCTACACTGCCCGAACACCACTGCACTAAACCCTGAAACATCACCCCAGCAAGACCCCCTACACTGCTGGAACACCACTGCACTGCCATAAACCCTGAAACACCACCCCCAGCATGGCCCCTACACTACCTGAATACCACTGCACTGCCCTAAACTCTGAAACACTACCCCAGCAAGAACCCCTTCACTGCCCGAACACCACTGCACTGCCGTCAATCCTGAAACACCACCCCCAGCATGACCCCCTACACTGCCCGAACACCACTGCCCTTAACCCTGAAACACCAGCCCCAGCACGACCCCCTACACTGCCCGAACACCACTGCACTGCCCTAAACCCTGAAACACCACCCCCAGCAAGACCTCCTACACTGCCTGAACACCACTCCTCTGCCCTAAACCCTAAAAAACCACCCCAGCACGTCACCTTACACTGCCCGACAACCACTGCACTGCTCCAAACCCTGAAACACCAGCCCCAGAAAGGCCCCCTACACTGCCCGATCACCACTGCACTGCCCTAAACCCTGAAACACCACCCCAACAAGACACCCTACACTGCCAGAACACCACTGCACTGCCCTAAACCATGAAACACCACCCCCAGCAAAAACCCCAACACTGCCCGAACACAACTGCACTAAACCCTGAAACATCACCCCAGCACGACCCCCTACACTGCCTGAATACCACTGCACTGCCCTAAACCCTGAAACACTTCCCCAGCAAAACCCCCTTCACTGCCCGAACACCACTGCACTGCCGTCAACCCTGAAACACCACCCCCAGCACGACCCCCTTCACTGCCCGAGCACCACTGCCCTAAACCCTGAAACACCAACCCCAGCAAGACCCCCTACACTGCCAGAACACCACTGCACTGCCCTAAACCATGAAACACCACCCCCAGCAAAACCCCCCACACTGCCCACACACAACTGCACTAAACCCTGAAACATCTCCCCAGCACGACCCCCTACACTGCCTGAATACCACTGCACTGCCCTAAACCCTGAAACACTTCCCCAAAAAGACCCCCTTCACTGCCCGAACACCACTACACTAAACCCTGAAACACTTCCCCAGCAAGACCCCCTTCACTGCCCGAACACCACTGCACTGCCCTAAACCCTGAAACACCACCCCCAGCAAGACCCCCTACATTGCCCAAACACCACTGCACTAAACCCTGAAACACCACCCCCAGAGAGAACCCCTACACGGCCCGAACACCACTGCCCTGCCCTAAACCCTGAAACACCACCCCCAGGAAGACCCCCTACACTGTCCAAACACCAGTTCTCTGCCCTGTACCCTGAAACACCACCCCCAGCAAGACCCTCTACACTGCACGAACACCACTGCACTAAACCCTAAAATAGCACCCCCTGCATGACCCCCTACACTGCCCGAACACCACTGACCTGCCCTAAACCCTGAAACACCACCCCCTGCACGACCCCCCACACAGCCCGAACACCACTGCCCTGCCCTAAACCCTGAAACACCACCCCCAGGAAGACCCCCTACACTGTCCAAACACCAGTTCTCTGCCCTGTACCCTGAAACACCACCCCCAGCAAGACCCTCTACACTGCACGAACACCACTGCACTAAACCCTAAAATAGCACCCCCTGCATGACCCCCTACACTGCCCGAACACCACTGACCTGCCCTAAACCCTGAAACACCACCCCCTGCACGACCCCCCACACAGCCCGAACACCACTGCCCTGCCCTAAACCCTGTAACACCACCCCCCGCACGACCCCCTACTTTGTCCGAACACCACTGCATTGACCTAAACCCTGAAACACCACCCCGCACGACCCTCTACACAGCCCGAACATCGCTGCTCTGCCCTAAACCCTAAAACACCACCACCAGCACGTCCCCCTACTCTGCCCGAACACCACTGCTCTACCCTAAACCCTAAAACACCACCCCAGCACATCCCCTTACACAGCCCGAACATCGCTGCTCTGCCCTAAACCCTAAAACACCACCACCAGCACGTCCCCCTACTCTGCCCGACTACCACTGCACTGCCCTAAACCCTGAAACACCACCCCCAGCAAGACACCCTACACTGCCAGAACACAACTGCACTGCCCTAAACCCTGAAATACCACCCCCAGCAAGCCCCCTTATACTGCCCGAACACCACTTCACTATACCCTGAAACATCACCCCAGCACGACCCCCTACACTGCTGGAACACCACTGCACTGCCCTAAACCCTGAAACACCACCCCAGCATGACCCCTTCACTGCCCGAACACCACTGCGCTGCCGTCAACCCTGAAACACCACTCCCAGCATGACCTCCTACACTGCCCGAACACCACTGCCCTAAACCCTGAAACACCAGCCCCAGCACGGCCCCGTACACTGCCCGAACACCACTGCACTGCCCTAAACCCTGAAAAACCACCCCCAGCAAGACCCCCTACTCTGACCGAACACCACTGCACTAAACCCTGAAACACCACCCCCAGCAAGACCTCCTAAACAGCCCAAACACCACTGCACTGCCCTAAACCCTGAAAAACCACCCCCAGCAAGACCTCCGACACTGCCCGAACACCACTGCACTGCCCTAAACCCTGAAACACCACCCCCAGCAAGACCCCCTACACTGCCCAAACACCATTGCTCTACCCTATACCCTGAAACACCACTTCCAGCATGAGCCCCTACGCTGCCCAAACACCACTGTACTGCCCTAATCCCTGAAGCTACAGCCCCAGCATGACCTCCTACATCGCCCAAACACCACTGCACTGCCCTAAACCCTGAAACACCATCCCCAGCACGACCCTCTACACTACCTGAACACCACCTCACTGCCCTAAACCCTAAAACTCAGCCCCCTACACGACCCCCTACACTGCCCGAACTCCACTGCACTGACCTTAACCCTGAAACACAGCCCCCTACACGACCCCCTACACTGCCCGAACACCACTAGTCTACCCAAAACCCTGAAACACTAGCCCCAGCACGACCCCTACACTGCCCTAACACCACTGCACTGCCCTAAACCCTGAAACACCACCCCCAGCAAGACCCTTACGCTGCCCAAACACCACTGCACTGCCCTAAACCCTGAAACACCACCCCCAGCAAGACCCCTGTTGGACTTGGCCCTTTTTGCAGGGTCATCCCTAAACTTTTTGCCTTCCTCCTGTATTTTTTCTGACCTGGTGTTGGCTGTTTTATGACTCTGGGCACCTTACCACTGCTGATCAGTGCTAAGGTGCATATGCTCTCCCTATGGTAAAATGTATACATTGATTGGTTTCCATGTTTGGCTTATTTGGTTTACTATCAGCTCCTAGTAAAGTGCACCAGGAGTGCCAGGGCTTGTAAATACAAATGCTGCTGGTGGGCTTGCAGTACTGGTTGTGCCACCCACAGAAGCGGCCTAGTAAAATGTGTCTAAGGGCTGCCACTGCAGAACCTGCATGCAGTCTGGTACTATCGCGCTGACTGCGCAAGTGCACCCACTTGCCAGTCCCTAAACCTTCCCTTAACTACATATTAGTCACCCCTCTGGTAGGCCCAAGGGCAGGGTGCATTGTAGGCATAAGGTAGGACATGCCCTGATGTGTTTGGCATGTCTTAATAGTGAATTACAGCCATTTTCGTTTTTTACTATTGAAGGCTACCTGCTCTCCATAGGCCAGAATGGGCTGCTGGAATTACTACACGCTGTAATCCCAGTGGACTCAGAGAGCATGGTAGAAAGTCAAGTTTAGTATGCCTGAACTCAGAATAACAAAATACTTCTTTTAGTAAAGTTTATTTTAATATCCTGTGTTTGTAAATACTACTTTTAGAAAGTTAGTATTTACTGACCTGGCCATTTCATTCCGCCTCTGCTGTGTGTGTGTGTTCTGCCTAGTAACAGTAAGGAGCAGGGCTGGGGAATTCCAGGAGACAGGCTGGCTGCCAGGTGGTGGGTAGAGGGATTACACCAGGATGGGTGGGAGGAGTACACCTTGACTCTGAATAGACCTGTGCTCTGCCACCACAATGCCGGCTCCGCCCCCTGTGGAGCGGCTGATGTCTCTGCCCTGCTGCTGAAAGGAAAGAGCAGAGTCACCAGTGCTCCAAAACCGGAATGAGCCAGGCCCAGGCCCCCTGGCGACAAAGAGCAAAATAAACTTGCTATAAAAGAAGGAGCCCTGCTCCTAAGAAATCAGATCCTGTTTGTGCCAAGAAGAAACTCTGCCTGAAGAGAAGGACCTGGAAAAGCTGTATGGAGGAGTGCTGTCTCTAAGCCTGAGAGACTGGCCTGCAGTGGGTGCCTTGCTGCTGGAAGGAGAGGAAGAAAAAGACTGAGAAAGACTTTTGATCAACTTGTGCTTTACAAACAATCTCCAAGGGCTTGCTTGTGAACTTGCCCCCTGAACTGCGCCCCAGGAACCGTGGGCGCTACCTTTCCCCTGGAAGAAGAGAAGCTGCTGGAGGTGATTCTGCAAAACGCTGACCTCAGAGAACCTGTGTGCCCATCATCTGAGCACCGCGACTTCTGCCACCGGGACTATTGTGAGCACAGTAAAGGCCTGCCTGGCCCGAGCACAGCAAGCAACTGCCCCCCGAGCCGTAGCTCGCAAAGTAAGGAAGAGACTGACCAGGCTCCAAGCGCCAAGTCTCTGCGACCCCCCTGGCCGTGGAGTTCATTGTAAGGACCTGCGACGCCCTGTTCGTCACCTGAGCAACGCCGACAGCGCGCCGCGCTGAAAGATCACCCCCGAGCTGCCCCTCCTGCTTCTGAACTTTGTTGTGTGCCTGGAAGCCTGGAAGTGCCCCACGAAGCATCGCCATCCACTGACCTCAAGGGACAGCACTGCGATGTGGGACACCCCTCGACGGACTTCTGGAGCCGCCACGAACATTGACCCCCAAGAAAAGGTACTGTGCAGTGCAGTGCAGCACCCCTGTACGCAGCTTCCTTCGCTTTGTACGGCGATCGTCCCGCTTCGCTTCAAACGTGTGAAGCGTGAACTTTGGCAACGTGAAACCAGCTGTACGAGGCGTCCCAACGAAGGTACGGCCCGTCCAGCATTAAATACAATGACGGTGCTCACACGGGAAGTGTGGGGTTCAGCAAGAGGCGTACCGGACGTGTACGACGCGTACCTACGAGGGTACGGTCCGTACGGTTCACGTCCAGCGTACGCGTGCTCACGCGAGAAGCGTGAGAAACGGCACGACGCGTCCAAACAGCGGTACGAAGCGTACCGGAGGCGCTACGAAGCGCACAATACCCCTAAGAAGCCTATTTGAAGTAGAAAAGTGCCATTTTAAGAACTGTGGACTGCCTAAAAGCAATACAAGTAACTGGAACCTCACTTAAGTAGAGAACTGTATTTTTGAAAGCCTGCGTAAAGAAATATTATATATAAAGAACTTTATTTTTACATAAATACAGCCTTGTGTCTCTGTGTGGTGGGTTGGTGGTTATTGTGTGGGACACTTTGAATGCTTAACCTAATGCCCTCTGGAATCTAGCCTGACTGCTCGCGCCACGTTACCTAGAGGGTGAGCAGGGGTTATTTTTAAAGAGGTAATCCTACGCCCTGACTTAGATGAAAAGGGTCCCTGCTTGTCGCAAGTGCATACCTGCGCCAACTAGAGACCCCGGTTTCTAATAACCCCCTACACTGCCCGAACACCACTGCACTAAACCCTGAAACATTACCCCAGCACGACCCCCTACACTGCTGGAACACCACTGCACTGCCCTAAACCCTGAAACACCACCCCCAGCATGACCCCCTACACTGCCTGAATACCACTGCACTGCCATCAACCCTGAAACACCACCCCCAGCATGACCCCCTACACTGCCCGAACACCACTGCCCTTAACCCTGAAACACCAGCCCCAGCACGACCCCCTACACTGCCCGATCACCACTGCACTGCCCTAAACCCTTGAGGTTCTGTAGCGATCCGAACCCGTGTATTCTGTATCGTAGTACTGGCACGATTTTAGTACCAATGAACCGTAAATGATCCATTATATGCATGACAGTGTTTTCGCTGCGCAACGAGCATGAATTCACTGAGAAATAGGGCATTCTGCTGCTAAATCATGACATCCATTTTAGATACGGCATCCATTTTGTTTCTTGCCCTCACATAGTCAATGGACGAGCGATGACCCCGGCAGCATCACCTCATTAAGGACACGTAAGCTCAAACCCCGAGAAAAACTGACGCTGCGTGACTAGGCAGAATCAAGCTGCCTCCCCTGCCTGAGGCCAATCCTGCTATACTGGTTCTCGTGTCCATTGTCCTGATTAAGAGGCCGAATACGGTAGCCATGCCCGTTTACAATCCATAAACACCTCTTATCCTACTTTTCTATCCCTTGCACCTGGCTCTGCCCCTCTCCTTCTGGGCTTTTACAATGGGGAGGATACGATTTTTATGATGGGGAGGATCGGGCAAAGAATGGAAAACTGACAAGGAGACTTGATCGAATACCGAAAACCTACGACTAATTATTGTTTGATGTATGTTTATTGTCTGTTTGGGATACCGGGTTGGGCATGAAAAATATTCGTGTAATGTTGCCTAAAGACAGATTTCGTGTATTTAAGGAGCAACCCACTTCTTGCAATTTGAACAGTCTCGTAGATTCTGCCTCTGTGTGGTTCCTATGACTTCTGTGTTCCTGCAGTAAATAAACCTTGGTCTTTGACGCCACCATCGAGAAGCCCGTGTCTCTGTTTATTTGTGCACCAAGCAGGAAGGAACTCAGGGGTCTTTGGGTGTTGTTTCCCTGACACCTCTGGACTTTTAAAAAGTCCAGAACCTCAAATTGGCACCCAACGTGGGGCGACGTCATCCGGTACCGGTCCAAAGCCTGAAAAGTTCGAGGAGCTTCGTGTGAAGATTCCGGAGTGAGGTAACCCGCTTCATCGATCCCTGTATGTCGTAAAAGTGGCCCGACGATCTCTTCCACGAGGGTTCCCGTTCCCAGACGGCTACAGAGGACCGCTGCCCTGACTGTCACCCTGTCTTGGACCCAAGGTGCAGACCTTAGTACGGCGAGACGTAGATGGGTTCTCCTTGGTGACGTCTTCCACATTTCAGTTAAGTATTAAGTGGGTTGCGCTCAGTTTGGTTGTTCCTTTTTGCTCTTGTTTTGCTCTCTGGATACGTTTGTTTTTGAATTCGTAGATTATCATTGGTTGCTCTTGTTAAGATAATCTTTGTCTTGGTATTGGTTCATTTGGTAGGCCTAAGTTCTTTGCGCATTTTGGTTGGAATTTGTCCTTAGTTTATAATGACTAACAGTAGTAATTGTTTCCAGTCCTGGTTAAGTTGCAACGGGGATTCCCGGTTGGAGGATTCATGTTCGGTTCCTCCGATTGGAACTCCTACATATGAGCTCTATTGTAAACATGGTGTAGGTCCTATTGCTTATAATGAAGTATGGGTCCGTTATACCAGAAAAGATGGTGTCCTTAGTTGGCCACCGCATGGTAGCTTTGAAGTTGAAATTCTAGACAATCTAGAAATGAAGTTGTTTAAAAAGAAAGCCCGGCCGGCAATGTTCGATTCTTTTCGCGTGTGGCGTAAAGAAGCCAAACAGAGAGAAATTAGGAAGACGAAGAAGGAACAGAAAGAGAAAGGGTTGACTTTAATGGAGTCTGCTAGGCAGTTGCATGTCAATGAGACTGAGAAAGCAATGGAGATGGCGAATAGAAAACATAATTTGGCGATTGATAAATGCTACCCTGTATTGTCATCTTGTCCTGCTAGGCCGATAGAGGACCATGAAAAGGATCCTCTGTTGTCTTACCTGTTGAGATCACCTCCACCGTATGCACAGGGTATTACAGCACCACAGCTACTACCTGTTGTACAGCCAGCTGCTGGTCAGCCTGGAATAGGTGCTCCACTTCCTTTGATTCCAGCTCCTGTCCTTCCTGTGGTTAATGTTCCCTCGGCACCCCCTCTTCCTGGGTCGCCTATTCCGCCTTTGCCTGTCGTTTCGCAAACTGTTTTACCTACTACTCCCACCCTTACTATTTCATCTGCTCCAGCTGCCCTGTTCCCGAATCCTGTAAACATTCTGACTCCGCTTTCTGTTCGTCGGAAAATAACCGATTCTGTAACTAATATCTTAACTCCTCTCTACAGGTCTTTAATTGGGACCCCCGTTTCTGACTCTACGCAGAGACGTAGCCAGCTTCCTGGTCCCCAGGAACGAGAAATGTTAGATTCGACAGCTCTTAGGTGGATGTCGAAAGCCGCGAAGTATGATGCACGAAGAGTGTTAGATACCTTTATGCAATAGAATGAACCAACTCAACGTTATGTTTTTGACGTGATGTGTTCTCTTGTGCGTGAGGAATGGGATCATGATGACTTAGATTCCGTCCCCTCTGATTTGATAAATGTTCAGCAAAAGTTTGCCGCAGGAATGGTGATAGGTTCAGAAGTAAGGGATGCGATAGAACTGATTTTAGCTTATAGGGATGATTATCCTCTTCGAGCACCAAGGGCCTCTGATGGTTCACCGATTATTAGGACAAGACGAGGTCAATATCCGATGAGGGAAGTTCCACCCATATGGCGCGAAGCAGTCCAAGCTGATGCGGTTAATGGTATTGCAGCTGCTCCGGCACATTTCCATAGAGTGTGGATACACATCCCTTGGAAGCGGGCCGAAGTATAAGCAGTAAAACAAGCGTTGCCGGACCCGCGTAAAAATCCTGCTGGTTATTATAAAGAGTTAACGCAGACAGTTCAAGCGTGTGTCATGAATTTGGCAGACATTGAAATGCTATTTGGCAATGTAGTGCCACAACCTATATGGGCCAAGATTCGGCAAGAGAACCACCCAGTCGCCCTGGGGGGTGATTGGCCAGCTATTATAGCGGCAGACGCGCAACAAGTTGGTGGTGCTAAACCTGAGCCTCTGATTGCTGCTTTACCTGGCAGAATAATTAACCTAATGAAAACGCTGATGCCAGCGTTACGGGTAAATTGGGATAAACTATCAGCATGCAAGCAGAAGAAGGATGAAAGCGTCTCTGACTTCTTCACTAGATTTGAAGAGACCTTCGTAGATCACAGTGGGCAAGATATGAGTACTGAGGGAGGTCAGAGGTTGTTTGTCGACAAGTTCGTGTTTAATTTACTACCTGAGCTTAGTAACAAGTTAAAAGATTCTGAGAGTGCATGGGCAGTGTCGACGACAGCACAGATACTCGCGACTGCTCAGTATTACGAGAATAGAGAGAAAGAAGAAAAGGAAAAGTCAGAAAAGAAGACAAAAGATTTGAAGATTAAAGTACTATTGCAACAAGCGTATCCGCCTCGCCCGAATCAGTCAGATTCACAACAGCGACCCCAGTTTCAACAGCCACAATCCCAACAAGGGACGTCCCAAAGATTTAATTATGGAGTCCCTCGACAACAGTTAGCATGGAATCAGTGTGCCTATTGTGAAAAGGAGGGCCATTATAAGAACGAGTGTCCAATACTCCACGCACAGACCAGTGGTGTCCCAGCTCAGAGAGGTAATGGCGGGTTTATGCAAGCTCCTAGAGGTAGAGGACGTGGTACAATGACTCCACAAGTTGATCGCCCATCAAATATTTTGATCAGCGGAATGTACAACCTACGCAACTAGGTAGATCTTCACAGTATCATGTTGAGGATTACTATGAAAATAATGAAGAGATTCAGAAAAGCGAGTACTAGGACAGCCACAGGCAAAGAGAGGGAGTAGTATCAGTTCCAGTTGATCAGAGTGGACCTTATGTCGCAGTAGTTACATCAGGCGTGGTCGAACCGTTTCTGTTGGATACTGGTGCGGCAAAAAGTTCAATTATGCATGCGAAACTCCCTGGCGCACCTTTGTCTGGCTTAACGAACACTTCAGTAGGTTTCTCAGGCGCCCCTGTTCACAATCCTGTTTCTAGTCCTTTGTCAATCTCTGTTGGGCCATGCGAACTAGAAGCACCCCTTATCCTAACAACCGGTTGTAATGAGAATCTGCTTGGTTTAGATCTGTTGAAACGCTTGCATGCAACACTGTACTGTTCTCCTTCGGGAGTGCAGCTCACATTAGGCAAGAGAGTCATTTCTCCAATGTACATGTCGATGGATAAGCTCCCACCGGAGCTGCGTTCTCTCCCTGATACTCTTTGGGCGACTGGTCCTAACGATGTAGGCCTTTTGGAAATTTCTCCTTATGTGGTAAGTCTGAAAGCGAATGTTAGATTCCCACGAATCCCACAGTATCGGATTTCAAATGAAGGTGAACGTGCACTTTTACTGATCGTGAAAGACTTAATACAGAAAGATGTGATAGAGGAAACTAGAGGAAATGTCTGCAATAGTCCTGTTCTGCCGATTTTGAAACGCACTGACCCTTCCAAACCTCCAATCTACAGATTTGTGATTGACCTCAGAGAGGTTAACAAAATAGTGATTCCGCAGTTTCCTGTGGTACCAGATATCACTGCATTATTGACGCTGATTCCTGCCTCAGCCTCATGGTTTACAGTGATCGACTTGAAGAATGCCTTTTTCAGCATTCCGATAGCCGAGGAAAGTAGAGACATTTTTGGTTTCTCTTTAGGAGGTCGCAGTTTCAGGTTCAAGCGCGCTCCACAAGGCTATTGTGAGAGCCCTTCAATTTACAGCCAAGCATTGAAAAGTCAATTAGATGCTCTTGTACTTCCTCCTGGTGTTGCCCTGATTCAATACATAGATGATCTTTTACTGGCCGCCGATGACAAGGAAACTTGCAAAACAGCTACAATTTCTTTATTACGTCATTTGTCCGACTTACATCACAAGGTTTCCCCTTCTAAACTGCAATATTGTTGCCAAGAAGTGACCTACTTAGGTCATCTTTTGTCAAAGGAGGGAAGAAGGTTGACCCCAGAGAGAATCAAAGCAATTTCACAGATGACTGTACCAAGCACACAGAGAGAAGTGCATGCGTTTTTGGGTATTACGTCATATTGCAGACAATGGATCCCAAATTTTTCTCTCATGGCAAAACCATTGGTAGCCCTGACTGGAAAAGGTGTTCCGAGCCCTCTGCCATGGTCGGATGAATGTCAACAGAGCTTCTCCGACTTACGTGATGCGCTGTGTTCAGCTCCTGTGTTGGGTACTCTTGACTACAGTAAGCCGTTTACACTATATGTCCATGAAAGAGAAGGTTGTGCATTGAGTGTCTTGACGCAACAATTTGGTGACAAACAGCGGCCTTGTGCATATTTCTCATCCACATTAGACCCGGTAGCCAGAGCATTGCCAAGTTGTTTAAGAGCTACAGCAGCAGCTGCAGTGTCTATTCGACAGTCTGCTGGACTAGTCATGAACAACATGTTAGTAGTCATGGTTCCACATGCTGTGGATACACTCATGAATCGAACGAAAACTCAGCACCTCACCAGTGCTAGGCTATCAGGCTGTGAGCTGACACTGTTGGCAAGTCACATTCAGATCAAGCGATGCAACATATTGAATCCAGCAACGCTGTTGCCGACTACCCAAGAGTCGAGTGATTCAGAGCCTCATGATTGTTGTTTTAGAACTGAGGAAGAGACAAAAGGTAGGATTGACTTAAAAGATACTCCGTTACTAGATCCAGATGGCACTTTGTACGTCGATGGGTCATGTTTTAAACTACAGAATGGTGATGTGACGGCCGCGTATGCAGTTACGACTTTGAGTACGATTGTGGAGACCGCAAGAGTGAGTCAGAATTCTGCTCAGGCTGCAGAATTAATTGCACTAACAAGAGCGTGTGTTTTAGCTGAGGGAAAGAGAGTGAATGTGTTTACTGATAGCCAATACGCCTTCGGCGTAGCACATAGCTTTGGACGTCTGTGGAAAGAAAGAGGTTTTCTCACGTCCCATGGGACTAAGATCCAACATGGACAGTTAGTCAGCGATCTATTGGAATCTCTGACCCTACCGAATGAAGTGGCGATTGTGAAGTGCAGTGCACATCGAAAGATCACGGATGATGTTGGCCGTGGGACTGCGTTTGCTGATGAGGTCGCCAAAGAGACGGCCAAGAACATGATGAGCCGAATGTACATTGAAACGTCTGCAAGATGGATTGCTGAATCAGGAATGTGTGAGAATACGATTGAAAGTGTGAAGGCAATCCAGAATGAAGCAACTGAAAATGAGAAAAAAGCATGGAGGGAGAAAACGGGTAAAATGGATTCGAGTGGATGTTGGGTTGATCTGTCTGAACATCAACGTTGGATGTTACCTGATGCGTATGTGCTTGCGGTAGTCACGATGGCGCATGGATCGGCGCACATTAGTTCGAAAGGGATCTGTAAACTATTAGCTCCAGTATGGAAGAATGATGGAATTACTAAATGTGCGGAAAGAGTGGTGAAAATTGCGTGATATGCCTAATGCATAATCCTGGCAAGGGAACCCCAACCCCAGTTGGTCACTTTGCTCCCCCTTCTTGTCCCTTTGAAGTGATTCAGTTGGATTTTATCCACATGGACAGGTGTAACAATCTTAAATATGTCCTAGTGGTAGTCTGTGCCTTTTCAAGATGGATTGAGGCATATCCATTAAAGGATAACACTGCTATGTCCACTGCCAAAGTCCTCCCCAAAGAGTACTTCCCCAGATACGGTATGCCACGGATTGTTTGGTCGGACAATGGAAGTGAGTTTGTAGGGAAAGTTATGAAGAGTGTGTGTGCGGGTCTGGGAATCGTCCAGAAATTCCACAGTGCGAATCACCCACAATCAGCAGGTTTGGTTGAAGGGTACAATGGTACCTTGAAGCTGAAACTTGCTAAAATTCAAGCTTCCACTGGTCTATCTTGGCCAGACGCACTGCCTTTAGCTTTACTGTCCACCAGAGCGACTGTACACTCTCGAGTAGGGCTTAGCCCATATGAGATTGTGTTCGGTCGTACTGCTAATGTTTGGGGAGTCCCAAGGCCAAAGGAATTCAAACAGATCGAATATCCTATGTTGATTGATTACCTTTTTGATCTGACTGCTAAATTGAGCCTTATTCATCAACAGGTATTCGAATCCTTGCCTAAACAGCCAGAGAGTCCAGGTCACACATTGAAACCCGGTGATCAAGTTGTGGTGCGGAATTTTGAACGAACCCGGAACCTCCAGCCAAGATTCGTGGGCCCGTTCCAAGTGCTCCTGGCAACAAGAACTGCTGTACGCCTAGCTGGAAGGAAGAATTGGGTGCACGCTAGCCATACGAAGCGTGTCCCTCTCCCACTCCCCTACGACAACTGGGTTAAACAGGGATTTGGTGCATCCGAGACAGAACCTGTTCCTAGGCTCATTCCCTTCAGTGATGCAGAGTACATAACGGACAAACGAACTGAAACACAGAACTCTGATACCTCACCAGGAACTGTGCTTTCGAACCCTGAACAGAGTGTCATACAAGGCGAACATTCGTCACCTGTGGACTCGAACATTACTGTACCTATAGAACAATTGTTTCAAGATCAGACAAGACCCGGGAAATACAGATATAACCTACGTTCTCATTCTATGAACCAATGACATTGCATAATTACCTTTCTATCTGAAAACTGTTTTGATCTCATCGCATTCCATTCAGTCAGGAAGTTCGCTCTATAATTTTTATCCTTTTTGTTTTTGTTGTTCCCTCACCTTGCCATCTGGGTTACCGTAGGGTCGTAACGTGTGCCTTGTTTTAACTTGCAGGGAACCAGACACAAGGTCGGTTTCTTCTGTTTATTTTGGGAACTCCCAGGGTAGACAGAGGCAATTTTTAACAGGTACAAACCATCCGTTGCGAACGGTTGTAGAAGATGGAGCTTCCTGAACTGCGACGGGCTTACGTCATAAATGCTCGCAAGACAAAACTATATAAAACATTGTATAGCAAATGTTTTCTAATGCAATGTGCTCTGACACTTCTGATTGTTTTAATAACTCTGGCAGGCGGAATTATTTTTGGTATTCAATTGATATTTGCACCTGTTACATCTACAGTATCTCCCCATGTTTCTGTTTCTCCGACTGTTGTTTCTCTTCATTCTTTCCATCCTTTTCCTGCCCATGAGCAAGCTCGACGCTCCGAGTTTATAAATAACACTTTCATTCAGCTCTTGCACCAACATCAACTAGTGGTTAACACAACAAACTGCTGGGTGTGTGGCTTGATACCACATACCATGGACAAGGGTATCCCTTATCTGGTTCTGCCCTTTAGTTATAATGGATCATTCTGGGCATTTCAGACCATGTTCGCCTATGCCCTAGAGACCTACCCCCCACGACCTGCACGTTCCACTAGGTATAACTCCGCTAATAGAGCCTTGGTAAAGGGAATTACTGACATGGTTAGAGATGTCAATAACACTCCGTTTATTCCCAAGGATGAATTGCAAGTTTACATGGGTTGGAACGTTACGGAATATGGCATTACTTTGGGTGAGAACAAACGTAAAAGCTCGACTCCGATCTGGGTCGTACCCCACCAAGGTCAGGTCTGTTTGCAAGGAAATGGGAGGAATCCGAAAGCTCGACTAGGGAAGAGCGACTGTACCGAAACATACGTTTTCCCGTCACAGTCTTCCCCTGCATTTTTAGCTGCTAAGGGCACCTATTTTGTTTGCCACGACAGAGCATATACATGGCTGCCTGCTGACTTTTCAGGCTCATGTTATATCGCTCAACTGTTGCCTCCGACATACACTGCTGCACCGAATTATCACAAAACTAGAGTTGTGAGAGGTGTTTTCAATAAGGAAGATACTGCTGGCCAAGAGGCAGGAGACTTCTTCAAAGGTTTCCTTCCGTTCTGGGGGCCTATGGCCAACAGTAGAAACTTACGTCAACTAACACGGGTAGTTGAATCCACTATTACCGAAACTGCGGGTGCCCTTAGTAACCTGACAGCTGAGCTTCAAGCGGATCGCCTCATGACGTTACAGAACCGTATGGTCCTTGATGTATTACTTGCAGATTGAGGTGGGGTATGTAAGATGATCCAATCAAGTTGCTGTGTTTTTATACCAGATAATGCGCCAACGGTATATAAGGCTATTTCTAAGTTACACAAAATCTCTGACTCTATTCATGTAGAGGAAGGTAACTGGTCACTAATGGGATGGTTCTGGAGCCTGTTATCTGCATGGGGATGGAAGGTTCTGATAGTCACTGGTGTTGCATTGGTATTTTTATTCTCGTGCTGTCTCATTGTTCAGTGTGGTCCTGCCTTGTGTGGCCTTTGTGTTTCAACATGCGTAAGAAGACCACCTGTTTTTGGAGATACGCCACGAGATAGGACACGTAAGCTCAAACCCCGAGAAAAACTGACGCTGCGTGACTAGGCAGAATCAAGCTGCCTCCCCTGCCTGAGGCCAATCCTGCTATACTGGTTCTCGTGTCCATTGTCCTGATTAAGAGGCCGAATACGGTAGCCATGCCCGTTTACGATCCATAAACACCTCTTATCCTACTGTTCTATCCCTTGCACCTGGCTCTGCCCCTCTCCTTCTGGGCTTTTACAATGGGGAGGATACGATTTTTATGATGGGGAGGATCGGGCAAAGAATGGAAAACTGACAAGGAGACTTGATCGAATACCGAAAACCTACGACTAATTATTGTTTGATGTATGTTTATTTTCTGTTTGGGATACCGGGTTGGGCATGAAAAATATTCGTTTAATGTTGCCTAAAGACATATTTCGTGTATTTAAGGAGCAACCCACTTCTTGCAATTTGAACAGTCTCGTAGATTCTGCCTCTGTGTGGTTCCTATGACTTCTGTGTCCCTGCAGTAAATAAACCTTGGTCTTTGACGCCACCATCGAGAAGCCCGTGTCTCTGTTTATTTGTGCACCAAGGCAGGAAGGAACTCAGGGGTCTTTGGGTGTTGTTTCCCTGACACCTCTGGACTTTTAAAAAGTCCAGAACCTCACCCTGAAACACCACCCCAACAAGACACCCTTCACTGCCAGAACACCACTGCACTGCCCTAAACCATGAAACACCACCCCCAGCAAGACCCCCTACACTGCCCGAACACAACTGCACTAAACCCTGAAACATCACCCCAGCACGACCCCCTACACTGCCTGAATACCACTGCACTGCCCTAAACCCTGAAACACTTCCCCAGCAAGACCCCCTTCACTGCCCGAACACCACTGCACTGCCGTCAACCCTGAAACACCACCCCCAGCACGACCCCCTTCACTGCCCGAGCACCACTGCCCTAATCCCTGAAACACCAGCCCCAGCACGACCCGTACACTGCCCGAACACCACTGCACTGCCCTAAACCCTGAAACACCACGCCCAGCAAGACCCCCTACATTGCCCAAACACCACTGCACTAAACCCTGAAACACCCTGAAACACCACCCCCAGCAAGACCCCCTACACTGCCCGAACACCACTGCTCTGCCCTAAACCCAGAAACACCACCCCCAGGAAGACCCCCTACACTGTCCAAACACCAGTTGTCTGCCCTGTACCCTGAAACACCACCCCCAGCAAGACCCCCTACACTGCACGAACACCACTGCACTAAACCCTAAAAAATAACACCCCCTGCATGACCCCCTACACTGCCCGAACACCACTGACCTGCCCTAAACCCTGAAACACCACCCCCTGCACGACCCCCCACACTGCCCGAACACCACTGCACTGCCCTAAACCCTGTAACACCACCCCCCCGCATGACCCCCTACATTGCCCGAACACCACTGCACAGACCTAAACCCTGAAACACCACCCCGCACGACCCTCTACACAGCCCGAACATCGCTGCTCTGCCCTAAACCCTAAAACACCACCACCAGCACGTCCCCCTACTCTGCACGAACACCACTGCTCTGCCCTAAACCCTAAAACACCACCCCAGCACGTCCCCTTACACTGCCCAACAACCACTGCACTGCCCTAAACCCTGAAACACCACCCCCAGCCAGACACCCTACACTGCCAGAAAACCACTGCACTGCCCTAAACCCTGAAACACCACCCCAGAAAGCCCCACTTTACTCCCCGAAAACCACTGCACTGCCCTAAACCCTGAAACACCACCCCCAGCAAGACCCACTACACTGCCCGAACACCACTTCACTATACCCTGAAACATCACTACAGCACGACCCCCTACACTGCTGGAACACCACTGCACTGCCCTAAACCCTGAAACACCACCCCAGCATGATCCCCTACACTGCCCGAACACCGCTGCCCTAAACCCTGAAACACCAGTTCCAGCACGACCCCGTGCACTGCCCGAACACCACTGCACTGCCCTAAACCCTGAAAAACCAGCCCCAGCAAGACCCCTTACACTGCCCGAACACCACTGCACTAAACCCTGAAACACCACCCCCAGCAAGACCTCCTAAACAGCCCAAACACAACTGCACTGCCCTAAACCCTGAAAAACCACCCCCAGCAAGACCTGCAACACTGCCCGAACACTACTGCACTGCCCTAAACCCTGAAACACCACCCCCAGCAAGACCCCCTACACTGCCAAAACACCATTGCTCTACCCTAAACCCTGAAACACCAGACCCAGCACGACCCCGTGCACTGCCCGAACACCACTGCACTGCCCTAAACCCTGAAAAACCACCCCCAGCAAGACCCCCTACACTGCCCGAACCCCACTGCACTAAACCCTGAAACACCACCCCCAGCAAGACGTCCTAAACAGCCCAAACACAACTGCACTGCCCTAAACCCTGAAAAACCACCCCCAGCAAGACGTGCAACACTGCCCGAACACCACTGCACTGCCCTAAACCCTGAAACACCACCCCCAGCATGACCCCCTACGCTGCCCTAACACCACTGTACTGGCATAAACCCTGAAACACCAGCCCCAGCACGACGCCCTATGCCGCCCGAATACCACCGCCCTGCCCTAAACCCTGAAACTACAGCCCCAGCATGACCTCCTACACCGCCCAAACACCACTGCACTGCCCTAAACCCTGAAACACCATCCCCAGCACGACCCTCTACACTACCCGAACACCACTGCACTGCCCTAAACCCTGAAACACAGCCCCCTACACGACCCCCTACACTGCCCGAACTCCACTGCACTGACCTTAACCCTGACACACCACCCCAGCAAGACCCCCTACACTGCCCGAACACCACTGCACTAAACCCTGAAACACCACCCCCAGCAAGCCCCCTACACTGCCCGAACACCACTGCACTGCCCTAAACCCTGAAACACCAGCCCCAGCATTACCCCCTATGCTGCCCGAACACCACTGCACTGCCCTGAACACTGAAACACGAGCCCCAGCACGACCCCCTACGCTGCCCGAACACCACTGCATTGCCATAAACCCAGAAACACCAGCCCCAGCAAGACCCACTACGCTGCCCAAACACCACTGCACTGCCCTAAACCCTGAAACACCAGCCCCAGAACGACCCCCTACGCTGCCCGAACACCACTGTACTGCCCTAAACCCTGAAACACCAGCCCCAGCACGACCCCCTACGCTCCCCGAACACCGCTGCTCTGCCCTAAACCCTGAAACACCAGCCCCAGCACAACCCCCTACACCGACTGAACACCACTGCACTGCCCTAAATGCTGAAACACCAGCCCCAGACCGACCCCGTACACTGCCCAAACAGCACTGCCCTAAACCCTGAAACACCAGCCCCAGCACGACCCCCTACGCTACCCGAACACCACTGTACTGCCCTAAACCCTGAAACACCATCCCCAGCATGGCCCCCTACACTGCCCGAACACCACTGCACTGCCCTAAACCCTGAAACACCACCCCCAGCACGACCCCCTACACTGCCTGAACACCACTGCACTGCCCTAAACCTTGAAACACCATCCCCAGCAAGACCCCTACGCTGCCCTAAAACCACTGCACTGCCCTAAACCCTGAAACAGCATTCTCAGCTTGACCCCCTACACTGTCTGAATACCACTGCACTGCCCTAAACCCTGAAACTCTACCCACAGCATGCCCGCTACACTGCCCGAACACCAATGCACTGCCCTAAACCTTGAACCACCACCCCCAGCAAGACCCCTAAGCTGCCCGAACACCAAAGCACTGCCGTAAACCCTGTTACACCACCCCGAGCACACCCCTACACTGCCCAAACACCAATGCACTGCCCTAAACCCTGAAACACCACCCCCAGCATGACCCTCAACACCGCCCGAACACCACTGCCTGTCCTAAACCCTGAAACACCACCCCCTGCACAACCCCCTACACTGCCTGAACACCACTGCACTGCCCTAAACCCTGAAACACCACCCCCCGCATCACCCCCTACACTGCTCGAACACCACTGCACTGCCATAAACCCTGAAACACTACCCCCGCACGACCCCCTACACTGCCCGAACACCACTGTACTGCCCTAAATGCTGAAACAGCTCCCCCCACACTACCCCTTATACTGCCCGAACACTGCTGCACTGCCGTAAACCCTGAAACACCACCCCCTCACAACCCTCTACACTGCCCGTACACCACTGCACTGCCCTAAACCCTGAAACACCACCCTCCGCACAACACCCTAAACTGCCCCAACACCACTGCACTGTCCTAAACTCTGAACCACCCCCAGCACGACCCCCTGCGCTGCCCATATACCACTGCCCTAAACCCTGAAACACCAGCTGCAATATGAACCCCTACACTGCCCGAACACCACTGCACTGCCCTAAACCCTGAAACACAACCCCCAGCAAGACCCCTAAGCTGCCCGAACACCACTGCGCTGCCCTAGACCCTGAAACACCACCACCAGCACGACCCCCTATGCCGCCCGAACAGCACTGGGCTGCCCTAAACCCTGAAACACCAGCCCCAGGACGACCCCCTACACTGCCCGAACACCACTGCACTGCCCTACACCCTGAAACACCACCCCCTGCACGACCACCTACACTGACCAAACACCACTGCTCTGCCCTAAACCCTGAAACACCACCTCCAGCACGACACTCTACACTGCCCGAACACCACTGCTCTTCCCTAAACCCTAAAACACAACCACTAGCAAGTCCCCCTACACTGCCCGAACACCACCGCTCTGCCCTAAACCCTAAAACACCACCTCCAGCACGTCCCCCTACACTGCCCGACAACCACTGCACTGCCCTAAACCCTGAGACACCAGCCCATGAATGACCCCCTACACTGCCCGAACACCACTGCACTGTCCTAAACCCTGAAACACCACCACCAGCAACACACCATAGACTGCCCGAACACCACTGTACTGCCCTAAACCCTGAAACACCACCCCCAGCAAGACCCCTTACACTGCCCGAACACCACTGCACTAAACCCTGAATCACCTCCCCCAGCAAGACCCCCTACACTGCCTGTACACAACTGCACTGCCTAAACCCTGAAACGCCACCCACTGCACGATCCTCTACACTGCCCGAACACCACTGCACAGGCCTAAACCCTGAAACGCCACCCACTGCAAGACCCCCTACACTGCCGGAACACCACTGCACTGCCCTAAAACCTGAGAGCCACCGAGAACGACCCCCTACACTGCCGGAACACCACTGCACTGCCTTAAACCCTGAAACACCACCCCAGCACCCCCCCTACCATGCCCGAACACCACTGCCCTAAACCCTGAAACACCAACCCAAGTAAGACCACCAACACTGCCCGAACACCACTGAACTGCCCTAATCCCTGAAACACCAGCCTCAGGATGACCCCCTACACTGTCCGAAGACCACTCCACTGCCCTAAACCCTGAAACACCAGCCCCAGAACGACTCGCTACACTGCCCGAACACCACTGCACTGCCCTAAACCCTGATACACCTCCCCCAGCAAGACCCCCTACACTGCCCAAACATCACTGCACTGCCCTAAACCATGAAACACCACCCTCAGCTCGACCCCCTACACTGCCCGAACATCGCTGCTCTGCCCTAAACCCTAAAACACCACCACCAGCAAGTCCCCCTACTCTGCACGAACACCACTGCTCTGCCCTAAACCCTAAAACACCACCCCAGCACGTCCCCTTACACTGCCCGACAACCACTGCACTGCCCTAAACCCTGAAACACCACCCCCAGCCAGACACCCTACACTGCCAGAACACCACTGCACTGCCCTAAACCCTGAAACACCACGCCAGCAAGCCCCACTTTACTCCCCGAAAACCACTGCACTGCCCTAAACCCTGAAACACCACCCCCAGCAAGACCCCCTACACTGCCCAAACACCACTTCACTATACCCTGATACATCACTACAGCACGACCCCCTACACTGCTGGAACACCACTGCACTGCCCTAAACCCTGAAACACCACCCCAGCACGACCCCCTACACTGCCCAAACACCGCTGCCCTAAACCCTGAAACACCAGTCCCAGCACGACCCCGTGCACTGCCCGAACACCACTGCACTGCCCTAAACCCTGAAAATCCACCCCCAGCAAGACCCCCTACACTGCCCGAACACCACTGCACTAAACCCTGAAACACCACCCCCAGCAAGACCTCCTAAACAGCCCAAACACAACTGCACTGCCCTAAACCCTGAAAAACGACCCCCAGCAAGACCTGCAAAACTGCCCGAACACCACTGCACTGCCCTAAACCCTGAAACACCACCCCCAGTACAACCCCCTACACTGCCAAAACACCATTGCTCTACCCTATACCCTGAAACACCACCCCCAGCATGACCCCCTATGCTGCCCGAACACCACTGTACTGGCATAAACCCTGAAACACCAGCCCCAGCACGACGCCCTATGCCGCCCGAATACCACCGCCCTGCCCTAAACCCTGAAACTACAGCCCCAGCATGACCTCCTACACCGCCCAAACACCACTGCACTGCCCTAAACCCTGAAACACCATCCCCAGCACGACCCTCTACACTACCCGAACACCACTGCACTGCCCTAAACCCTGAAACACCACCCCCAGCAAGACCCCCTACACTGCCAAAACACCATTGCTCTACCCTATACCCTGAAACACCACCCCCAGCATGACCCCCTACGCTGCCCGAACACCACTGTACTGGCATAAACCCTGAAACACCAGCCCCAGCACGACGCCCTATGCCGCCCGAATACCACCGCCCTGCCCTAAACCCTGAAACTACAGCCCCAGCATGACCTCCTACACCGCCCAAACACCACTGCACTGCCCTAAACCCTGAAACACCATCCCCAGCACGACCCTCTACACTACCCGAACACCACTGCACTGCCCTAAACCCTGAAACACAGCCCCTACACGACCCCCTACACTGCCCGAACTCCACTGCACTGACCTTAACCCTGACACACCACCCCCAGCAAGACCCCCTACACTGCCCGAACACCACTGCACTAAACCCTGAAACACCACCCCCAGCAAGCCCCCTACACTGCCTGAACACCACTGCACTGCCCTAAACCCTGAAACACCAGCCCCAGCAGGACCCCCTATGCTGCCCGAACACCACTGCACTGCCCTGAACACTGAAACACGAGCCCCAGCACGACCCCCTACGCTGCCCGAACACCACTGCACTGACATAAACCCAGAAACACCAGCCCCAGCAAGACCCACTACGCTGCCCAAACACCACTGCACTGCCCTAAACCCTGAAACACCAGCCCCAGAACGACCCCCTACGCTGCCCGAACACCACTGTACTGCCCTAAACCCTGAAACACCAGCCCCAGCACGACCCCCTACGCTCCCCGAACACCGCTGCTCTGCCCTAAACCCTGAAACACCAGCCCCAGCACAACCCCCTACACCGACCGAACACCACTGCACTGCCCTAAACGCTGAAACACCAGCCCCAGACCGACCGCGTACACTGCCCAAACAGCACTGCCCTAAACCCTGAAACACCAGCCCCAGCACGACCCCCTACACTATCCGAACACCACTGTACTGCCAAAAACCCTGAAACACCATCCCCAGCATGACCCCCTACACTGCCCGAACACCACTGCACTACCCTAAACCCTGAAACACCACCCCCAGCACGACCCCCTACACTGCCCGAACACCACTGCGCTGCCCTAAACATTGAAACACCACCCCCAGCAAGACCCCTACGCTGCCCTAAAACCACTGCACTGCCCTAAACCCTGAAACAGGACCCTCAGCTTGACCCCCTTCACTGTCTGAATACCACTGCACTGCCCTAAACCCTGAAACTCCACCCACAGCACGCCCCCTACACTGCCCGAACACCAATGCACTGCCCTAAACCTTGAACCACCACCCCCAGCAAGACCCCTAAGCTGCCCGAACACCAAAGCACTGCCCTAAACCCTGTTACACCACCCCGAGCACACCCCCTACACTGCCCAAACACCAATACACTGCCCTAAACCCTGAAACACCACCCCCAGCATGAACCTCTACAACGCCCGAACACCACTGCACTGCCCTAAACCCTGAAACACCACCCCCTGCACAACCCCCTACACTGCCCAAACACCACTGCACTGCCCTAAACCCTGAAACACCACCCCCGCATCACCCCCTACACTGCTCGAACACCACTGCACTGCCATAAACCCTGAAACACTACCCCCGCACGACCCCCTACACTGCCCGAACACCACTGTACTGCCCTAAATGCTGAAACAGCTCCCCCCACACTACCCCTTATACTGCCCGAACACTGCTGCACTGCCGTAAACCCTGAAACACCACCACCTCACAACCCTCTACACTGCCCGTACACCACTGCACTGCACTGCCCTAAACCCTGAAACACCACCCTCCGCACAACACCCTACACTGCCCCAACACCACTGCACTGTCCTAAAGCCTGAACCACCCCCAGCACGACCCCCTGCGCTGCCCGTACACCACTGCCCTAAACCCTGAAACACCATATGCAATATGACCCCCTACACTGCCTGAACACCACTGCACTGCCCTAAACCCTGAAACACAACCCCCAGCAAGACCCCTAAGCTGCCCGAACACCACTGCGCTGTCCTAAACCTTGAAACACCACCCCCAGCAAGACCCCTATGCAACCCGAACACCACTGCGCTGCCCTGGACCCTGAAACACCACCACCAGCACGACCCCCTACACCGCCCGAACAGCACTGCGCTGCCCTAAACCCTGAAACACCACCTCCAGCACAACACTCTACACTGCCCGAACACCACTGCTCTTCCCTAAACCCTAAAACACAACCACTAGCAAGTCCCCCTACACTGCCCGAACACCACCGCTCTGCCCTAAACCCTAAAACACCACCTCCAGCACGTCCCCCTACACTGCCCGACAAACACTGCACTGCCCTAAACCCTGAGACACCAGCCCAAGAACGACCCCCTACACTGCCCGAACACCACTGCACTGTCCTAAACCCTGAAACACCACCACCACCAGCAAGACACCATAGACTGCCCGAACACCACTGTACTGCCCTAAACCCTGAAACACCACCCCCAGCAAGACCCCTTACACTGCCTGAACACCACTGCACTAAACCCTGAATCACCTCCCCCAGCAAGACCCCCTACACTGCCTGTACACAACTGCACTGCCTAAACCCTGAAACGCCACCCACTGCACGACCCTCTACACTGCCCGAACACCACTGCACAGGCCTAAACCCTGAAACGCCACCCACTGCAAGACCCCCTACACTGCCGGAACACCACTGCACTGCCCTAAACCCTGAGAGCCACCGAGAACGACCCCCTACACTGCCGGAACACCACTGCACTGCCTTAAACCCTGAAACACCACCCCAGCACCCCCCCCACCCTGCCAGAACACCACTGCCCTAAACCCTGAAACACCAGCCCAAGTAAGACCACCAACACTGCCCGAACACCACTGAACTGCCCTAATCCCTGAAACACCAGCCTCAGGATGACCCCCTACACTGCCCGAAGACCACTCCACTGCCCTAAACCCTGAAACACCAGCCCCAAAACGACTCGCTACACTGCCCGAACACCACTGCACTGCCCTAAACCCTGATACACCTCCCCCAGCAAGACCCCCTACACTGCCCAAACATCACTGCACTGCCCTAAACCCTGAAACACCACCCTCAGCTCGACCCCCTACATCGCCCGAACACCACTGCACTGCCCAAAACCCTAAAACACCACCCCCTGCACAACCCCCTACACTGCCCGAACACCACTGCACTGCCCTAAACCCTGAAACACCACCCCCCGCATGAGCCCCGACACTGCCCGAACACCACTGCGCTGCACTAAACCCTGAAACTCCATCCCCAGCATGACCCCCTACACTGCCTGAACACCACTGCACTGCCCTAAACCCTGAAACACCACCCCCCGCAGGACCCCCTACACTGCCTGAACACCACTGCACTGCCCTAAATGCTGAAACAGCACCCCCGCACTACCCCTTATACTGCCCGAACACTACTGCACTGCCCTAAACTCTTAAACACCACCCCCACACAACCCTCTACACTGCCCGTACACAACAGCACTGCCCTAAACCCTAAAATACCACCCTCCGCACAACACCCTACGCAACCCGAACACCACTGCGCTGCCCTAGACCCTGAAACACCACCACCAGTACGACCCCCTACGCCGCCCGAACACCACTGTCCTGCCCTAAACCCTGAAACACCACCCCCCGCATGAGCCCCGACACTGCCCGAACACCACTGCACTGCCCTAAACCCTGAAACATCAGCCCCAGCATGACCCCCTACGCTGCCCGAACACCACTGCAATGCCCTAAACCCTGAAACGTCACCCCCTGCATGACCCCCTACACTGACCAAACACCACTGCACTGCCCTAAACCCTGAAACACCACCTCCAGCACGACACTCTACACTGCCCGAACACCACTGCCCTGCCCTAAACCCTAAAACACCACCACGAGCAAGTCCCCCTACACTGTCCGAACACCACCGCTCTGCCCTACACCCTAAAACACCATCCAACGCACATCCCCCTACACTGCCCGACGACCACTGCACTGCCCTAAACCCTGAGAAACCAGCCCAAGAACCACCCCCTACACTGCCCGAACACCACTGCACTGCCCTAAACACTGAAACACCACCACCATCAAGACACCATACACTGCCCGAACACCACTGTACTGCCCTAACCCTGAAACACCACCCCCAGCAAGACCCCCTACACTGCCCAAACACCACTGCACTAAACCCTGAATCACCTCCCCAAGCAAGACCCTCTACACTGCCTGTACACAACTGCACTGCCTAAATCCCGAAACGCCACCCCCTGCACGACCCCCTACACTGCCCGAACACCACTGCACAGCCCTAAACCCTGAAACGCCACCCACTGCAAGACCCCCTACACTGCCGGAACACCACTGCACTGCCCTAAACCCTGAGACACCAGCCCAAGAACGACCCCCTACACTGCCCGAACACCACTGCACTGTCCCAAACCCTGAAACACGACCACCAGCAAGACACAATACACTGCCTGAACACCACAGTACTGCCCTAAACCCTGAAACACCACCCCCAGCAAGACCCCCTACACTGCCCGAACACCACTGCACTAAACCCTGAATCACCTCCCCCAGCAAGACCCCCAACACTGCCTGTACACAACTGCACTGCCTAAACAATGACACGCCACCCACTGCACGACCCCCTACACTGCCCGAACACCACTGCACAGGCCTAAACCCTGAAACGCCACCCACTGCAAGACCCCCTACACTGCCGGAACACAACTGCACTGCCCTAAACCCTGAGAGCCATCCGAGAACAACCCCCTACACTGCCGGAACACCACTGCACTGCCTTAAACCCTGAAACACCACCCCAGCACCCCCCTACCCTGCCCGAACACCACTGCCCTAAACCCTGAAACACCAGCCCCAGTAAGACCACCTACACTGCCCGAACACCACTGAACTACCCTAATCCCTGAAACACCAGCCTCAGCAAGACCCCCTACACTGCCCGAAAACCACACCACTGCCCTAAACCCTGAAACACCAGCCCCAGAGCGGCCCGCTACATTGCCCGAACACCACTGCACTGCCCTAAACCCTGATACACCTCCCCCAGCAAGACGCCCTACACTGCTCGAACTCCACTGAACTGCCCTAAACCCTGAAACATCACCCCCAGCAAGACCCCCTACACTGCCCGAACATCACTGCACTGCCCTAAACCCTGAAACACCACCCTCAGCTCGACCCCCCACACTGCCCGAACACCACTGCACTCCCCAAAACCCTGAAACACCACCCCCTGCACAACCCCCTACACTGCCCGAACACCACTGCACTGCCCTAAACCCTGAAACACCACCCCCGCATGACCCCCTACACTGCCTGAACACCACTGCACTGCCCTGAACGCTGAAACACTACCCCCCGCACGACCCCCTACACTGCCCGAACACCACTGCACTGCCCTAAATGCTGAAACAGCACCCCCGAACTACCCCATATACTGCCCGAACACTACTGCACTGCCCTAAACTCTTAAACACAACCACCACACAACCCTCTACACTGCCTGTACACAACAGCACTGCCCTAAACCCTAAAACACCACCCTCCGCGCAACACCCTACGCAACCCGAACACCACTGCGCTGCCCTAGTCCCTGAAACACCACCACCAGCACGACACCCTACGCCGCCCGAACACCACTGCCCTGACCTAAACCCTGAAACACCAGCCCCAGCACGACCCCCTACGCCACCTGAACAGGACTGCACTGCCCTAAACCTTGAAACACCAGCCCCAGCACGACCCCCTACGCAGCCCGAACACCACTGCACTACCCTGAACCCTGAAACACCAGCCCCAGGACGACCCCCTACACTGCCCGAACACCACTGCACTGCCCTAAACCCTGAAACATCAGCCCCAGCATGACCCCCTACGCTGCCCGAACACCACTGCTCTGCCCTAAACCCTGAAACACCACCTCCAGCACAACACTCTACACTGCCCGAACACCACTGCCCTGCCCTAAACCCTAAAACACCACCACGAGAAAGTCCCCCTACACTGCCTGAACACCACTGCACTGCCCTAAACCCTGAAACACCACCCCCGCATGACCCCCTACACTGCCTGAACATCACTGCACTGCCCTGAACGCTGAAACACTACCCCCCGCACGACCCCCTACACTGCCCGAACACCACTACACTGCCCTAAATGCTAAAACACCACCCCCGAACTACCCCATATACTGCCCGAACACTACTGCACTGCCTCAAACTCTTAAACACCACCACCACAATACCCTCTACACTGCCCGTACACAACAGCACTGCCCTAAACCCTAAAACACCACCCTCCGCGCAACACCCTACGCAACCCGAACACCACTGCGCTTCCCTAGACCCTGAAACACCACCATCAGCACGACCCCCTACGCCGCCCGAACACCACTGCCCGGCCCTAAACCCTGAAACACCAGCCCCAGCAAGACCCCCTACGCCACCTGAACAGGACTGCACTGCCCTAAACCTTGAAACACCAGCCCCAGCACGACACCCTACGCAGCCCGAACACCACTGCACTGCCCTAAACCCTGAAACACCAGCCCCAGGACGACCCCCTACACTGCCCGAACACCACTGCACTGCCCTAAACCCTGAAACATCAGCCCCAGCATGACCCCCTACGCTGCCTGAACATGACTGCTCTGCCCTAAACCCTGAAACACCACCTCCAGCACGACACTCAACACTGCCCGAACACCACTGCCCTGCCCTAAACCCTAAAACACCACCACGAGAAAGACCCCCTACACTGCACGAACACCACCGCTCTACCCTAAAACACCACCCCCAGCACGTCCGTCTAGACTGCCCGACGACCACTACACTGCCCTAAACCCTGAGAAACCAGCCCAAGAACCACCCCCTACACTGCCCGAACACCACTGCACTGCCCTAAAGCCTGAAACACCACCACCAGCAAGACACCATACACTGCCCGAACACCACTGCACTAAACACTGAATCACCTCTCCAAGCAAGACCCCCTACACTGCCTGTACACAACTGCACTGCCTAAACACCGAAACGCCACCCCCTGCACGACCCCCTACACTGCCCGAACACCACTACACTGCCCTAGACCCTGAAACGCCACCATCTGCAAGACCCTCTACACTGCCGGAACACCACTGCACTGCCCTAAACCCTGAGAGCCACCCGAGAGTGACCCCCTACACTGCCGGAACACCACTGCACTGCCTTAGACCCTGAAACACCACCCCAGCACCCCCCCTACCCTGCCCGAACACCACTGCCCTAAACCCTGAAACACCAGCCCCAGCTCAACCCCCTACACCACCCGAAAACCACAGCCCTGCCCTAAACCCTGAAACACCAGCCCCAGAATGACTCCCTACACTGTCCGAACTCCACTGCACTGCCCTACACCCTGAAACACCACCCCCAGCAAGACCCCCTACACTGCCCGAACATCACTGCAGTGCCCTAAACCCTGAAACCCCAGCCCCAGCATGACCCCCTATGCTGCCATAACACCACTGCACTGCCGTAAACACTGAAACACCAGCCCCAGCAAGACCCACTAAGCTGCTTGAACACCACTGTACTGCCCTAAACCCTGAAACACCAGCCCCAGCACGACCCCCTACGCCACCAGAACACCACTGCCCTGCCCTAAACCCTGAAACACCAGCCCCAGCATGACCCCCTACACCGCCCGAACGACACTGCACTGCCCTAAACCCTGAAACACCAGCCCCAGCACGACCCCCTACACTGCCCAAACACCACTGCCCTAAACCCTGAAACACCAGCCCCAGCACAACTCCGGACACTGCCCGAACACCACTGCACTGCCCTAAACCCTGAAACACCAGCCACAGCACGACCCCCTACACCACCCGAACACCACTGCACTGCCCTAAACCCAGAAACACTACCCCCTGCACGACCCCCTACACTGCCTGAACTCCACTGCACTGCCCTAAACCCTGACACACCACCCCCAGCAAGACCCTCTACACTGCCCGAGCACTACTGCACTAAACCCTGAAACACCACCCCCAGCAAGACCCCCTGCACTGCCCAAACACCACTGCACTGCCCTAAACCCTGCAACACCAGACCCAGCATGACCCCCTATACTGCCCGAACACCACTGCACTGCCCTAAACCCTGAAACACCAGCCCCAGCACGACACCCTATGCTGCCCGAACAGCACTGTACTGCCCTAAACCCTGAAACAACAGCCCCAGCATGACCCCCTACGCCTCCCGAACACCACAGCCCTGCCCTAAACCCTGAAACACCAGCCCCAGCACGGCCCCGTACACTGCCTGAACACCACTGCATTGCCTTAATCCCTGAAACACCACCCCCAACACGACTCAATACACTGCCCGAACACCACTGCTCTGCCCAAATCCCTGGAACACTAGCCCCATCATGACCCCCTACACTGCCCGAACACCACTGCACTGCCCTAAACCCTGAAACACCACCCCCAGCAAGACCCCTACACTGCTCGAACCCCAATACGCTGCCCTAATCCCTGAAACACCACCCCCAGCATGACCCCCTACACTGCCCTAACACCACTGCTCTGCCCTAAACCCTAAAACACCACCCACCGAACACCACTGTGGCGCCCTAAACCCTGAAACACAACCCCGGCAAGACCTATTACACTTCCCGAAGACAGCTGCCCTAAACCCTGACACACCACCACCAGCAAAACCCCCTACACTGCTCGAACACCACTGCACTGCCCTTAACCCTGAAACACCATCCCCAGCACGACCCCCTACACTGCCTGAACACCACTGCACTGCCCTAAACCCTGAAACACCATCCCCAGTAAGACCCCCTACTCTGCCCGAACACCACTGCCCTAAGCCCTGAAAAACCACCCCAGCAAAAACCCCTACACTGCCCAAACACCACTGCACTGCCCTAAACCCTGAAACACCACCCCATGCATGACCCCCGACACTGCCCGAACACCACTGCACTGCACTAAACCCTGAAACACCAGACCCGGCATGACCCCCTATACTGCTCGAACACCACTGCACTGCCCTAAACCCTGAAACACCATCCCCAGCACGGCCCCCTACACTTTCTGAACACCACTGCACTGCCCTAAACCATGAAACACCACCCCCAGCAAAAAACCCTACACTGCCTGAACACCACTGCACTGCCCTAAACCCTAAAACACCACCCCCTGCATGACCCCCGACACTGCCCGAACACCACTGCGCTGCACTAAACCCTGAAACTCCATCCCCAGCATGACCCCTACACTGTCCCAACACCACTGCTCTGCCCTAAACCCTAAAACACCATCCCCAGCACGTCCTCTACACTGCACGAACACCACTGCGCTACCCTAAACCCTAAAACACCACCCCCAAACACCACTGCACTGCCCTAAACCCTGAAACTCCACCCCCTGCAAGACCGCCTACACTGCCCAAACACCACTGCCCTAAACCCTGAAACACAACCCCCAGCAAGACCCCCTACACTGCTCAAACAAAACTGCACTGCCCTAAACCTTGAAACACCACACCCTGCAACACCCCCTACACTGCCCGAACACCACTGCTCTGCCCTAAACCCTGAAACACCACCCCCAGCACGACCCTCTACACTGCCCGAAAACCACTGCTCTGCCCTAAACGCTAAAACACCACCACCAGCACGTCCCCCTACACTGCCCGAACACCACTGCTCTGCCCTAAACCCTAAAACACCACCCCCAGAACATCCCCTTACACTGCCCGACAACTACTGCACTGCCCTAAACCCTGAAACACCAGCCCCAGAACGACCCCCTACACTGCCTGAACACCACTGCACTGCCCTAAACCCTGCAACACCACCCCCAGCAAGACACCCTACACTGCCAGAACACCACTGCACTGCCCTAAACCCTGAAACACCACCCCCAGCAAGCCCCCTATACTGCCCGAAGACCACTGCACTGCCCTAAACCCTGAAACACCACCCCAAGCAAGACCCCCTACACTGCCCGAATACCACTGCACTATACCCTGAAACATCACCCCAGCGCGACCCCTTACACTGCCGGAACACCACTGCTCTGCCCTAAACCTTGAATTACCACCCCCAGCATGACCCCTACACTGCCTGAATACCACTGCACTGCCCTAAACCCTGAAACACTCCCCCAGCAAGACCCCCTTCACTGCCCAAACACCACTGCACTGCCGTCAACCCTGAACCACCACCCCCAGCACGACCCCCTACACTGTCCGAACACCACTGTCCTTAACCCTGAAACACAAGCCCCAGCACGACCCCTACACTGCCCGAACACCACTGCACTGCCCTAAACCCTGAAACACAACTCCCAGCAAGACCTCCTACACTGCCCGAACACCACTCCTCTGCCCTAAACCCTAAAACACCATCCCCACAACATCCCCTTACACCATCTGACTACCACTGCACTGCCCTAAACCCTGAGACACCAGCCCCAGAATGACCCCCTACACTGCCCGATCACCACTGCACTTCCCTAAACCCTGAAACACCACCCCAGCAACACACCTTACACTCTCAGAACACCACTGCACTGCCCTAACCCTAAAACACCACCCCCAGCGAGACCCCTATACTGCCCGAACACCACTGCACTGCCCTAAACCCTGAAACACCACCCCCAGCAAGACCCCCTACACTGCCCGAACACCACTGCACTAAACCCTGAAACATCACCCCAGCACGACCCCCTACACTGCCAGAACACCACTGCACTGCCCTAAACCCTGAAACACCACCTCCAGCATTACCCCTACACTGCCTGAATACCACTGCACTGCGGTAAACCCTGAAACACCACCCCCAGCAAGACCCCCTACACTGCCCAAACACCACTGCACTAAACCCTGAAACACCACCCCCAGCAAGACCCCCTACACTGCCCGAACACCACTGCACTGCCCTAAACCCTGAAACACCATCCCCAGGAAGACCACCTACACTGTCCAAACACCAGTGGTCTGCCCTATACCCTGAAACACCATCCCCAGCAAGACCCCCTACACTGCCCGAACACCACTGCACTAAACCCTAAAACGCCACCTCCTGCACGACCCCTTACACTGCCCGAACACCACTGCACTGCCCTAAACCCTGAAACACCACCCCCTGCATGACCCCCTACACTGCCAGAACACCACTGCACTGCCCTAAACCCTGAAACACCACCCCCAGCAAGCCCCACTGTACTGCCTGAACACCACTGCACTGTCCTAAACCCTGAAACACCCCCCCCAGCAAGACCCCCTAAGCTGCCTGAACACTACTGCACTAAACCCTGAAACATCACCCCAGCACGACCCCCTACACTGCTGGAACACCACTGCACTGCCCTAAACCCTAAAACACCACCCCCAGCATGACCCCTACACTGCCTGTTTACCACTGCACTGCCCTAAACACTGAAACACTACCCCAGCAAGACCCCCTCACTGCCCGAACACGACTGCACTGCCATCAACCCTGAAACACCACCCCCAGCAAGACCTCCTACACTGCCTGAACACCACTGCACTGCCCTAAACCCTGAAACACCACCCCCAGCAAGACCCCCTACACTGCCCAAACACCATTGCTCTGTCCCATACCCTGAAACACCACCCCCAGCATGACCCCCTACACTGCTTGAACATCACTGCACTGCCCTAAACACTGAAACACCAGACCCAGCAAGACCCCCTATGCTGCCCGAACACCACTGTACTGCCCTAAACCCTGAAATACCAGCCCCAGCACAACCCCCTAAGCTGCCTGAACACTACTGCACTAAACCCTGAAACATCACCCCAGCACGACCCCCTACACTGCTGGAACACCACTGCACTGCCCTAAACCCTGAAACACCACCCCCAGCATGACCCCTACACTGCCTGTTTACCACTGCACTGCCCTAAACACTGAAACACTACCCCAGCAAGACCCCCTCACTGCCCGAACACGACTGCACTGCCATCAACCCTGAAACACCACCCCCAGCAAGACCTCCTACACTGCCTGAACACCACTGCACTGCCCTAAACCCTGAAACACCACCCCCAGCAAGACCCCCTACACTGCCCAAACACCATTGCTCTGTCCCATACCCTGAAACACCACCCCCAGCATGACCCCTACACTGCTCGAACCCCAATACGCTGCCCTAATCCCTGAAACACCAGACCCAGCAAGACCCCCTACACTGCCCTAACACCACTGCTCTGCCCTAAACCCTGAAATACCAGCCCCAGCACAACCCCCTATGCCGCCCGAACACCACTGCCCTGCCCTAAGCCCTGAAACTACAGCCCCAGCATGACCCCCTACACTGCCCAAACACCACTGCACGTCCCTAAACTCTGAAACACCAGCCCCAGCTCGACCCCCTACACCGCCCGAACACCACAGCCCTGCCCTAAACCCTGAAACACCAGCCCCAGCACGGCCCCGCACACTGCCTGAACACCACTGCATTGCCTTAATCCCTGAAACACCACCCGAACACGACTCAATACACTGCCCGAACACCACAGCTCTGCCCAAATCCCTGAAACACTAGCCCCATCACGACCCCCTACACTGCCCGAACACCACTGCACTGCCCTAAACCCTGAAACACCACCCCCAGCAAGACCCCTACACTGCTCGAACCCCAATACGCTGCCCTAATCCCTGAAACACCACCCCCAGCATGACCCCCTACACTGCCCTAACACCACTGCTCTGCCCTAAACCCTAAAACACCACCCACCGAACACCACTGTGGCGCCCTAAACCCTGAAACACAACCCCGGCAAGACCTATTACACTGCCCGAAGACAGCTGCCCAAAACCCTGAAACACCACCACCAGCAAAACCCCCTACACTGCTCGAACACCACTGCACTGCCCTTAACCCTGAAACACCATCCCGAGCACGACCCCCTACACTGCCTGAACACCACTGCACTGCCCTAAACCCTGAAACACCATCCCCAGCAAGACCCCCTTCTCTGCCCGAACATCACTGCCCTAAGCCCTGAAAAACCACCCCAGCAAAAATCCCTACACTGCCCAAACACCACTGCACTGCCCTAAACCCTGAAACACCACCCCCTGCATGACCCCCGACACTGCCCGAACACCACTGCACTGCACTAAACCCTGAAACACCAGACCCGGCATGACCCCCTATACTGCTCGAACACCACTGCACTGCCCTAAACCCTGAAACACCATCCCCAGCACGGCCCCTACACTTTCTGAACACCACTGCACTGCCCTAAACCATGAAACACCACCCCCAGCAAAAAACCCTACACTGCATGAACACCACTGCACTGCCCTAAACCCTAAAACACCACCCCCTGCATGACCCCCGACACTGCCCGAACACCACTGCGCTGCACTGAACCCTGAAACTCCATCCCCAGCATGACCCCCTACACTGTCCCAACACCACTGCTCTGCCCTAAACCCTAAAACACCATCCCCAGCACGTCCTCTACACTGCACGAACACCACTGCTCTACCCTAAACCCTAAAACACCACCCCCGAACACCACTGCACTGCCCTAAACCCTGAAACTCCACCCCCTGCAAGACCGCCTACACTGCCCAAACACCACTGCCCTGAACCCTGAAACACAACCCCCAGCAAGACCCCCTACACTGCTCAAACACAACTGCACTGCCCTAAACCTTGAAACACCACATCCTGCAACACCCCCTACACTGCCCGAACACCACTGCTCTGCCCTAAACCCTGAAACACCACCCCCAGCACGACCCTCTACACTGCCCGAAAACCGCTGCTCTGCCCTAAACGCTAAAAAACCACCCCCAGAACATCCCCTTACACTGCCTGACAACTACTGCACTGCCCTAAACCCTGAAACAGCAGCCCCAGAACGACCCCCTACACTGCCTGAACACCACTGCACTGCCCTAAACCCTGCAACACCACCCCCAGCAAGACACTCTACACTGCCAGAACACCACTGCACTGCCCTAAACCTTGAAACACCACCCCCAGCAAGACCCCCTATACTGCCCGAAGACCACTGCACTGCCCTAAACCCTGAAACACCACCCCAAGCAAGACCCCCTACACTGCCCGAATACCACTGCACTATACCCTGAAACATCACCACAGCGCGACCCCCTACACTGCCGAAACACCACTGCTCTGCCCTAAACACTGAAACACCACCCCCAGCATGACCCCTACACTGCCTGAATACCACTGCACTGCCCTAAACCCTGAAACACTCCCCCAGAAAGACCCCCTTCACTGCCCAAACACCACTGCACTGCCGTCAACCCTGAACCACCACCCCCAGCACGACCCCCTACACTGCCCGAACACCACTGTCCTTAACCCTGAAACACAAGCCCCAGCACGACCCCTACACTGCCCGAACACCACTGCACTGCCCTAAACCCTGAAACACAACTCCCAGCAAGACCTCCTACACTGCCCGAACACCACTGCTCTGCCCTAAACCCTAAAACACCATCCCCAGCACGTCCTCTACACTGCACGAACACCACTGCTCTACCCTAAACCCTAAAACACCACCCCCAAACACCACTGCACTGACCTAAACCCTGAAACTCCACCCCCTGCAAGACCGCCTACACTGCCCAAACACCACTGCCCTAAACCCTGAAACACAACCCCCAGCAAGACCCCCTACACTGCTCAAACAAAACTGCACTGCCCTAAACCTTGAAACACCACACCCTGCAAAACCCCCTACACTGCCCGAACACCACTGCTCTGCCCTAAACCCTGAAACACCACCCCCAGCACGACCCTCTACACTGCCCGAAAACCGCTGCTCTGCCCTAAACGCTAAAACACCACCACCAGCACGTCCCCCTACACTGCCCGAACACCACTGCTCTGCCCTAAACCCTAAAACACCACCCCCAGAACATCCCCTTACACTGCCCGACAACTACTGCACTGCCCTAAACCCTGAAACACCAGCCCCAGAACGACCCCCTACACTGCCTGAACACCACTGCACTGCCCTAAACCCTGCAACAGCACCCCCAGCAAGACACCCTACACTGCCAGAACACCACTGCACTGCCCTAAACCCTGAAACACCACCCCCAGCAAGCCCCCCTATACTGCCCGAAGACCACTGCACTGCCCTAAACCCTGAAACACCACCCCAAGCAAGACCCCCTACACTGCCCGAATACCACTGCACTATACCCTGAAACATCACCCCAGCGCGACCCCCTACACTGCCGGAACACCACTGCTATGCCCTAAACCTTGAATTACCACCCCCAGCATGACCCCTACACTGCCTGAATACCACTGCACTGCCCTAAACCCTGAAACACTCCCCCAGCAAGACCCCCTTCACTGCCCAAACACCACTGCACTGCCGTCAACCCTGAACCACCACCCCCAGCACGACCCCCTACACTGTCCGAACACCACTGTCCTTAACCCTGAAACACAAGCCCCAGCACGACGCCTACACTGCCCGAACACCACTGCACTGCCCTAAACCCTGAAACACAACTCCCAGCAAGACCTCCTACACTGCCCGAACACCACTCCTCTGCCCTAAACCCTAAAACACCATCCCCACAACATCCCCTTACACCATCTGACAACCACTGCACTGCCCTAAACCCTGAGACACCAGCCCCAGAATGACCCCCTACACTGCCCGATCACCACTGCACTTCCCTAAACCCTGAAACACCACCCCAGCAAAACACCTTACACTCTCAGAACACCACTGCACTGCCCTAACCCTAAAACACCACCCCCAGTGAGACCCCTATACTGCCCGAACACCACTGCACTGCCCTAAACCCTGAAACACCACCCCCAGCAAGACCCCCTACACTGCCCGAACACCACTGCACTAAACCCTGAAACATCACCCCAGCACGACCCCCTACACTGCCAGAACACCACTGCACTGCCCTAAACCCTGAAACACCACCTCCAGCATTACCCCTACACTGCCTGAATACCACTGCACTGCGTTAAACCCTGAAACACCACCCCCAGCAAGACCCCCTACACTGCCCAAACACCACTGCACTAAACCCTGAAACACCACCCCCAGCAAGACCCCCTACACTGCCCGAACACCACTGCACTGCCCTAAACCCTGAAACACCATCCCCAGGAAGACCACCTACACTGTCCAAACACCAGTGGTCTGCCTTATACCCTGAAACACCATCCCCAGCAAGACCCCCTACACTGCCCGAACACCACTGCACTAAACCCTAAAACGCCACCTCCTGCACGACCCCTTACACTGCCCGAACACCACTGCACTGCCCTAAACCCTGAAACACCACCCCCTGCATGACCCCCTACACTGCCAGAACACCACTGCACTGCCCTAAACCCTGAAACACCACCCCCAGCAAGCCCCACTGTACTGCCTGAACACCACTGCACTGTCCTAACCCCTGAAACACCCCCCCCAGCAAGACCCCCTAAGCTGCCTGAACACTACTGCACTAAACCCTGAAACATCACCCCAGCACGACCCCCTACACTGCTGGAACACCACTGCACTGCCCTAAACCCTGAAACACCACCCCCAGCATGACCCCTACACTGCCTGTTTACCACTGCACTGCCCTAAACACTGAAACACTACCCCAGCAAGACCCCCTCACTGCCCGAACACGACTGCACTGCCATCAACCCTGAAACACCACCCCCAGCAAGACCTCCTACACTGCCCGAACACCACTGCACTGCCCTAAACCCTGAAACACCACCCCCAGCAAGACCCCCTACACTGCCCAAACACCATTGCTCTGTCCCATACCCTGAAACACCACCCCCAGCATGACCCCCTACACTGCTTGAACATCACTGCACTGCCCTAAACACTGAAACACCAGACCCAGCAAGACCCCCTATGCTGCCCGAACACCACTGTACTGCCCTAAACCCTGAAATACCAGCCCCAGCACAACCCCCTATGCCGCCTGAACACCACTGCCCTGCCCTAAGCCCTGAAACTACAGCCCCAGCATGACCCCCTACACTGCCCAAACACCACTGCACGTCCCTAAACTCTGAAACACCAGCCCCAGCTCGACCCCCTACACCGCCCGAACACCACAGCCCTGCCCTAAACCCTGAAACACCAGCCCCAGCACGGCCCCGTACACTGCCTGAACACCACTGCATTGCCTTAATCCCTGAAACACCACCCCCAACACGACTCAATACACTGCCCGAACACCACAGCTCTGCCCAAATCCCTGAAACACAAGCCCCATCACGACCCCCTACACTGCCCGAACACCACTGCACTGCCCTAAACCCTGAAACACCACCCCCAGCAAGACCCCTACACTGCTCGAACCCCAATACGCTGCCCTAATCCCTGAAACACCACCCCCAGCATGACCCCCTACACTGCCCTAACACCACTGCTCTGCCCTAAACCCTAAAACACCACCCACCGAACACCACTGTGGCGCCCTAAACCCTGAAACACAACCCCGGCAAGACCTATTACACTGCCCGAAGACAGCTGCCCTAAACCCTGAAACACCACCACCAGCAAAACCCCCTACACTGCTCGAACACCACTGCACTGCCCTTAACCCTGAAACACCATCCCCAGCACGACCCCCTACACTGCCTGAACACCACTGCACTGCCCTAAACCCTGAAACACCATCCCCAGCAAGACCCCCTACTCTGCCCGAACATCACTGCCCTAAGCCCTGAAAAACCACCCCAGCAAAAATCCCTACACTGCCCAAACACCACTGCACTGCCCTAAACCCTGAAACACCACCCCCTGCATGACCCCCGACACTGCCCGAACACCACTGCACTGCACTAAACCCTGAAACACCAGACCCGGCATGACCCGCTATACTGCTCGAACACCACTGCACTGCCCTAAACCCTGAAACACCATCCCCAGCACGGCCCCCTACACTTTCTGAACACCACTGCACTGCCCTAAACCATGAAACACCACCCCCAGCAAAAAACCCTACACTGCATGAACACCACTGCACTGCCCTAAACCCTAAAACACCACCCCCTGCATGACCCCCGACACTGCCCGAACACCACTGCGCTGCACTAAACCCTGAAACTCCATCCCCAGCATGACCCCCTACACTGTCCCAACACCACTGCTCTGCCCTAAACCCTAAAACACCATCCCCAGCACGTCCTCTACACTGCACGAACACCACTGCTCTACCCTAAACCCTAAAACACCACCCCCGAACACCACTGCACTGCCCTAAACCCTGAAACTCCACCCCCTGCAAGACCGCCTACACTGCCCGAACACCACTGCCCTGAACCCTGAAACACAACCCCCAGCAAGACCCCCTACACTGCTCAAACACAACTGCACTGCCCTAAACCTTGAAACACCACACCCTGCAACACCCCCTACACTGCCCGAACACCACTGCTCTGCCCTAAACCCTGAAACACCACCGCCAGCACGACCCTCTACACTGCCCGAAAACCGCTGCTCTGCCCTAAACGCTAAAAAACCATCCTCAGAACATCCCCTTACACTGCCTGACAACTACTGCACTGCCCTAAACCCTGAAACAGCAGCCCCAGAACGACCCCCTACACTGCCTGAACACCACTGCACTGCCCTAAACCCTGCAACACCACCCCCAGCAAGACACTCTACACTGCCAGAACACCACTGCACTGCCCTAAACCCTGAAACACCACCCCCAGCAAGACCCCCTATACTGCCCGAAGACCACTGCACTGCCCTAAACCCTGAAACACCACCCCAAGCAAGACCCCCTACACTGCCCGAATACCACTGCACTATACCCTGAAACATCACCCCAGCGCGACCCCCTACACTGCCGGAACACCACTGCTCTGCCCTAAACCCTGAAATACCACCCCCAGCATGACCCCTACACTGCCTGAATACCACTGCACTGCCCTAAACCCTGAAACACTCCCCCAGAAAGACCCCCTTCACTGCCCAAACACCACTGCACTGCCGTCAACCCTGAACCACCACCCCTAGCACGACCCCCTACACTGCCCGAACACCACTGTCCTTAACCCTGAAACACAAGCCCCAGCACGACCCCTACACTGCCCGAACACCACTGCACTGCCCTAAACCCTGAAACACAACTCCCAGCAAGACCTCCTACACTGCCCGAACACCACTCCTCTGCCCTAAACCCTAAAACACCATCCCCACAACATCCCCTTACACCATCTGACAACCACTGCACTGCCCTAAACCCTGAGACACCAGCCCCAGAACGACCCCCTACACTGCCCGATCACCACTGCACTTCCCTAAACCCTGAAACACCACCCCAGCAACACACCTTACACTCTCAGAACACCACTGCACTTCCCTAACCCTAAAACACCACCCCCAGCGAGACCCCTATACTGCCCGAACACCACTGCACTGCCCTAAACCCTGAAACACCACCCCCAGCAAGACCCCCTACACTGCCCAAACACCACTGCACTAAACCCTGAAACATCACCCCAGCACGACCCCCTACACTGCCAGAACACCACTGCACTGCCCTAAACCCTGAAACACCACCCCCAGCATTACCCCTACACTGCCTGAATAACACTGCACTGCGTTAAACCCTGAAACACCACCCCCAGCAAGACCCCCTACACTGCCCAAACACCACTGCACTAAACCCTGAACCACCACCCCCAGCAAGACCCCCTACACTGCCCGAACACCACTGCACTGCCCTAAACCATGAAACACCATCCCCAGGAAGACCACCTACACTGTCCAAACACCAGTGGTCTGCCCTATACCCTGAAACACCACCCCCAGCAAGACCCCCTACACTGCCCGAACACCACTGCACTAAACCCTAAAACGCCACCTCCTGCACGACCCCTTACACTGCCCGAACACCACTCCACTGCCCTAAACCCTGAAACACCACCCCCTGCACGACCCCCTACACTGCCAGAACACCACTGCACTGCCCTAAACCCTGAAACACCACCCCCAGCAAGCCCCACTGTACTGCCTGAACACCACTGCACTGTCCTAAACCCTGAAACACCCCCCCCAGCAAGACCCCCTAAGCTGCCTGAACACTACTGCACTAAACCCTGAAACATCACCCCAGCACGACCCCCTACACTGCTGGAACACCACTGCACTGCCCTAAACCCTGAAACACCACCCCCAGCATGACCCCTACACTGCCTGATTACCACTGCACTGCCCTAAACCCTGAAACACTACCCCAGCAAGACCCCCTCACTGCCCGAACACGACTGCACTGCCATCAACCCTGAAACACCACCCCCAGCAAGACCTCCTACACTGCCCGAACACTACTGCACTGCCCTAAACCCTGAAACACCACCCCCAGCAAGACCCCCTACACTGCCCAAACACCATTGCTCTGTCCCATACCCTGAAACACCACCTCCAGCATGACCCCCTACACTGCTTGAACACCACTGCACTGCCCTAAACACTGAAACACCAGACCCAGCAAGACCCCCTATGCTGCCCGAACACCACTGTACTGCCCTAAACCCTGAAATACCAGCCCCAGCACGACCCCCTATGCCGCCCGAACACCACTGCCCTGCCCTAAGCCCTGAAACTACAGCCCCAGCATGACCCCCTACACTGCCCAAACACTACTGCACGTCCCTAAACTCTGAAACACCAGCCCCAGCTCGACCCCCTACACCGCCCGAACACCACTGCACTGCCCTAAACCCTGAAACACAATCCCCAGCACGACCCTCTACACTACCCGTACACCACTGCACTGCCCTAAACCCTGAAACACAGCCCCCTGCATGACCCCCTACACTGCCCGAACTCCACTGCACTGACCTTAACCCTGACACACCACCCCCAGCAAGACCCCCTACACTGCCCGAACACCACTACACTAAAACCTGAAACACCACTCCCAGCAAGATCCCCTACAATGCCGAAACACCACTGCACTGCCCTAAACCCTGAAACACCAGCCCCAGCATGACCCCCTATGCTGCCCGAACACCACTGCACTGCCCTAAGCACTGAAACATGAGCCCCAGCACGACCCGCTACGCTGCCCGAACACCACTGCACTGCCCTAAACCCTGAAACACCAGCCCCAGCACGGCCCCCTACACTGCCCAAACACCACTGTACTGCCCTAAACCCTGAAACACCAGCCCCAGCACGACCCCCTACGCTACCCGAACACCGCTGCCCTGCCCTAAACCCTGAAACACCAGCCCCAGCATGAGCCCCTACACCGCCCCAACACCACTGCACTGCCCTAAACCCTGAAATACCAACCCCAGCCCGACCCTGTACACTGCCCAAACACCACTGCCCTAAACCCTGAAACACCAGCCCCAGCACGACCCCCTACACTGCCCGAACACCACTGTACTGCCCTAAACCCTGAAACACCATCCCCAGCATGACCCCCTACACTGCCCGAACACCACTGCCCTGCCCTAAACCCTAAAACACCACCCCCAGCACGTCCCCCTACACTTCACGAACACCACTGCTCTGCCCAAACCCTAAAACACCACACCCGAACACCACTGCACTGCCCTAAACCCTGAAACACAACCCCCAGCAAGACCCCCTACACTGCCCGAACACCACTGCACTGCCCTAAACCCTGAAACACCACCCCCAGCAAGACACCCTACACTGTCCGAACACCACTGCTCTGCCCTAAACCCTGAAACACCACCCCCAGCACGACCCTCTACACTGCCCGAAAACCGCTGCTCTGCTCTAAACCCTAAAACACCACCACCAGCACGTCCCCCTACACTGCCCAAACACCACTGCTCTGCCCTAAACCCTAAAACACCACCCCCAGAACATCCCCTTACACTGCCCGACAACTACTGCACTGCCCTAAACCCTGAAACACCAGCCCCAGAACGACCCCCTACACTGCCTGAACACCACTGCACTGCCCTAAACCCTGCAACACCACCCCCAGCAAGACACCCTACACTGCCAGAATACCACTGCACTGCCCTAAACCCTGAAACACCACCCCCAGCAAGCCCCCCTATACTGCCCGAAGACCACTGCACTGCCCTAAACCCTGAAACACCACCCTAAGCAAGACCCCCTACACTGCCCGAATACCACTGCACTATACCCTGAAACATCACCCCAGCGCGACCCCCTACACTGCCGGAACACCACTGCTCTGCCCTAAACCCTGAAACACCACCCAAAGCATGACCCCTACACTGCCTGAATACCACTGCACTGCCCTAAACCCTGAAACACTCCCCCAGCAAGACCCCCTTCACTGCCCAAACACCACTGCACTGCCGTCAACCCTGAAACACCACCCCCAGCACGACCCCCTACACTGCCCGAACACCACTGCTCTGCCCTAAACCCTGAAACACCACCCCCAGCACGACCCTCTACACTGCCCGAAAACCGCTGCTCTGCTCTAAACCCTAAAACACCACCACCAGCACGTCCCCCTACACTGCCCAAACACCACTGCTCTGCCCTAAACCCTAAAACACCACCCCCAGAACATCCCCTTACACTGCCCGACAACTACTGCACTGCCCTAAACCCTGAAACACCAGCCCCAGAACGACCCCCTACACTGCCTGAACACCACTGCACTGCCCTAAACCCTGCAACACCACCCCCAGCAAGACACCCTACACTGCCAGAATACCACTGCACTGCCCTAAACCCTGAAACACCACCCCCAGCAAGCCCCCCTATACTGCCCGAAGACCACTGCACTGCCCTAAACCCTGAAACACCACCCTAAGCAAGACCCCCTACACTGCCCGAATACCACTGCACTATACCCTGAAACATCACCCCAGCGCGACCCCCTACACTGCCGGAACACCACTGCTCTGCCCTAAACCCTGAAACACCACCCAAAGCATGACCCCTACACTGCCTGAATACCACTGCACTGCCCTAAACCCTGAAACACTCCCCCAGCAAGACCCCCTTCACTGCCCAAACACCACTGCACTGCCGTCAACCCTGAAACACCACCCCCAGCACGACCCCCTACACTGCCCGAACACCACTGTCCTTAACCCTGAAACACAAGCCCCAGCACGACCCCTACACTGCCCGAACACCACTGCACTGCCCTAAACCCTGAAACACAACTCCCAGCAAGACCTCCTACACTGCCCGAACACCACTCCTCTGCCCTAAACCCTAAAACACCATCCCCACAACATCCCCTTACACCATCTGACAACCACTGCACTGCCCTAAACCCTGAGACACCAGCCCCAGAACGACCCCCTACACTGCCCGATCACCACTGCACTTCCCTAAACCCTGAAACACCACCCCAACAACACACCTTACACTCTCAGAACACCACTGCACTGCCCTAACCCTAAAACACCACCCCCAGCGAGACCCCTATACTGCCCGAACACCACTGCACTTCCCTAAACCCTAAAACACCACCCCCAGCAAGACCCCCTACACTGCCCGAACACCACTGCACTAAACCCTGAAACATCACCCCAGCACGACCCCCTACACTGCCAGAACACCACTGCACTGCCCTAAACCCTGAAACACCACCTCCAGCATTACCCCTACACTGCCTGAATACCACTGCACTGCGTTAAACCCTGAAACACCACCCCCAGCAAGACCCCCTACACTGCCCAAACACCACTGCACTAAACCCTGAAACACCCTGAAACACCACCCCCAGCAAGACCCCCTACACAGCCCAAACACCACTGCACTAAACCCTGGAACACCACCCCCAGCAAGACCCCCTACACTGCCCGAACACCACTGCACTGTCCTAAACCCTGAAACACTATCCCCAGGAAGACCACCTACACTGTCCAAACACCAGTGGTCTGCCCTATACCCTGAAACACCACCCCCAGCAAGACCCCCTACACTGCCCGAACACCACTGCACTAAACCCTAAAAAGCCACCTCCTGCACGACCCCTTACACTGCCCGAACACCACTGCACTGCCCTAAACCCTGAAACACCACCCCCTGCACGACCCCCTGCACTGCCTGAACACCACTGAACTGCCCTAAACCCTGAAACACCAACCCCCACACGACCCCTACATTGCCCGAACACCACTGAACTGACCTAAACCCTGAAACACCAACCCCCACACATCCCCTTACACCGCCCGACAACCACTGCACTGCCCTAAACCCTGAAACACCACCCCCAGCAAGACACCCTACACTGCCAGAACACCACTGCACTGTCCTAAACCCTGAAACACCACCCCCAGCAAGACCCCCTAAGCTGCCTGAACACTACTGCACTAAACCCTGAAACATCACCCCAGCACGACCCCCTACACTGCTGGAACACCACTGCACTGCCCTAAACCCTGAAACAACACCCCCAGCATGACCCCTACACTGCCTGAATACCACTGCACTGCCTTTAACCCTGAAACACCACCCCCAGCAAGACCTCCTACACTGCCCGAACACCACTGCACTGCCCTAAGCCCTGAAACACCACCCCCAGCAAGACCCCCTACACTGCCCAAACACCATTGCTCTGCCCCATACCCTGAAACACCACCCCCAGCATGACCCCCTACACTGCTCGAACACCACTGCACTGCCCTAAACACTGAAACACCAGACCCAGCAAGACCCCCTATGCTGCCCGAACACCACTGTACTGCCCTAAACCCTGAAACACTAGCCCCAGCATGACCCCTTACACTGCCCGAGCACCACTGCCCTAAACCCTGAAACACAAGCCCCAGTAAGACCCCCTACACAGCCCCAACACCACTGAACTGCCCTAATCCCTGAAACACCAGCCTCAGCACGACCCACTACACTGCCCGAACACCACTGCACTGCCCTAAATCCGGAAACACCAGCCCCAGAACGACTCCCTACACTGCCCGAACACCACTGCACTGCCCTAAACCCTGATACACCTCCCCCAGCAAGACGCACTACACTGCACGAACTCCACTGCACTGCCCTAAACCCTGAAACATCACCCCCAGCAAGGCCCCCTACACTGCCCGAACATCACTGCACTGCCCAAAACCCTTTAACACCAGCCCCAGCACGACCCCCTATGCTGCCCGAACACCACTGCACTGCTCTAAACACTGAAACACCAGCCCCAGCAAGATCCACTACGCTGCCCGAACACCACTGTACTGCCCTAAACCCTAAAACACCAGCCCCAGCACGACAAACTACGCCACCCGAAAACCAGGGTCCTCCCCTAAACCGTGAAATACCAGCCCAAGCATGACCCCCTACACCGCCCGAACAACACTGCACTGCCCTAAACCCTGAAACACCAGCCCCAGCACGACCCCCTACACTGCCCAAACTCAACTGCCCTAAACCCTGAAACACCAGCCCCAGCACAACCCTGTACACTGCCCGAACACCACTGCACTGCCCTAAACCCTGAAACACCACCCCAGCACGCCCCCTACACTGCCCGAACACCACTGCCCTAAACCCTGAAACACCAGCCCCAGTAAGACCTGTTACACTGTCCGAACACCACGGAACTGCCCTAATCCCTGAAACACCAGCCACAGCACGACACCCTACACTGCCCTAACACCACTGCACTGCCCTAAACCCTGAAACACCAGACCCAGAATGACTCCCTACACTGCCCGAACACCACTGCACTGCCCTAAACTCTGAAACACCTCCCCCAGCAAGACGCCCTACACAGCCCGAACTCCACTGCACTGCCCTAAAACCTGAAACACCACCCCAAGCAAGACCCCCTACACTGCCCGAACATTACTGCACTGCCCTAAACCCTGAAACACCAGCCCCAGCATGACCCCCAATGCTGCCCGAACACCACTGCACTGCCCTAAACACTGAAACACCAGCCCCAGCCAGACCCACTATGCTGCTCGAACACCACTGTACTGCCCTAAACCCTGAAACACCAGCCCCAGCACGACCCCCTACGCCACCCAAACACCACTGCACTGCCCTAAACCCTGAAACACCAGCCCCAGCATGACCCTCTATGCTGCACGAACACCACTGCAATGCCCTAAGCCCTGAAACACCACCCCATGCACGACCCCCTACACTGACCGAACACCACTGCTCTGCCCTAAACCCTAAAACACTACCTCCAGCACGACCCTCTACACTTCCCGAACACCACTGCTCTGCCCTAAACCCTAAAACATCACCACCAGCAAGTCCCCCTACACTGCCCGAGCACCACCGCTCTGACCTAAACCCTAAAACACCACCCTCAGCATGTCCCCCTACACTGCCCGACAACCACTGCACTGCCCTAAACCCTGAAACACCAGCCCAAGAACGACCCCCTACACTGCCCGAACACCACTGCACAGCCCTAAACCCTGAAACACCACCACCAGCAAGACCCCCTACACTGCCCGAACACCACTATACTAAACCCTGAAACACCACTCCCAGCAAGATCCCCTACAATGCCGGAACACCACTGCACTGCCCTAAACCCTGAAACACCAGCCCCAGCATGACCCCCTATGCTGCCCGAACACCACTGCACTGCCCTAAGCACTGAAACACGAGCCCCAGCACGACCCCCTATGCTGCCCGAACACCACTGCACTGCCCTAAACCCTGAAACACCAGCCCCAGCATGACCCCCTACACGGCCCAAACACCACTGTACTGCCCTAAACCCTGAAACACCAGCCCCAGCACGACCCCCTACGCTACCCAAACACCGCTGCCCTGCCCTAAACCCTGAAACACCAGCCCCAGCACGAGCCCCTACACCGCCCGAACACCACTGCACTGCCCTAAACCCTGAAATACCAACCCCAGCCCAACCCTGTACACTGCCCAAACACCACAGCCCTACACCCTGAAACACCAGCCCCAGCACGACCCCCTACGCTGCCCGAACACCACTGTACTGCCCTAAACCCTGAAACACCATCCCCAGCATGACCCCCTACACTGCCCGAACACCACTGCACTGCCCTAAACCCTGAAGCACCACCCCCAGCCGACCCCCTACGCTGCCCAAAAACCACTGCTCTGCCCTAAACCCTAAAACACCACCCCCAGCAAGACTCTCTACACTGCCCGAACACCACTGCGCTGCCCTCAACCTTGAATCACCACCCCAAACAAGACCCCTACGCTGCCCGAAAACCACTGCACTGCCCTAAACCCTGAAACACCACCCCCAGCAAGACTCTCTACACTGCCCGAACACCACTGCGCTGCCCTAAACCTTGAATCACCACCCCAAACAAGACCCCTATGCTGCCCGAAAACCACTGCACTGCCCTAAACCCTGAAACACCACCCTCAGCTTGACCCCCTACACTGCCCGAACACCACTGCACTGTCCTAAACCCTGAAACACCCCCCCAGCAAGACCCCCTAAGCTGCCTGAACACTACTGCACTAAACCCTGAAACATCACCCCAGCACGACCCCCTACACTGCTGGAAACACCACTGCACTGCCCTAAACCCTGAAACACCACCCCCAGCATGACCCCTACACTGCCTGATTACCACTGCACTGCCCTAAACCCTGAAACACTACCCCAGCAAGACCCCCTCACTGCCCGAACACGACTGCACTGCCATCAACCCTGAAACACCACCCCCAGCAAGACCTCCTATACTGCCCGAACACTACTGCACTGCCCTAAACCCTGAAACACCACCCCCAGCAAGACCCCCTACACTGCGCAAACACCATTGCTCTGTCCCATACCCTGAAACACCACCCCCAGCATGACCCCCTACACTGCTTGAACACCAATGCACTGCCCTAAACACTGAAACACCAGACCCAGCAAGACCCCCTATGCTGCCCGAACACCACTGTACTGCCCTAAACCCTGAAATACCAGCCCCAGCACGACCCCCTGTGCCGCCCGAACACCACTGCCCTGCCCTAAGCCCTGAAACTACAGCCCCAGCATGACCCCCTACACTGCCCAAACACTACTGCACGTCCCTAAACTCTGAAACACCAGCCCCAGCTCGACCCCCTACACCGCCCGAACACCACTGCACTGCCCTAAACCCTGAAACACAATCCCCAGCACGACCCTCTACACTACCCGAACACCACTGCACTGCCCTAAACCCTGAAACACAGCCCCCTGCATGACCCCCTACACTGCCCGAACTCCACTGCACTGACCTTAACCCTGACACACCACCCCCAGCAAGACCCCCTACACTGCCCGAACACCACTACACTAAACCCTGAAACACCACTCCCAGCAAGATCCCCTACAATGCCGGAACACCACTGCACTGCCCTAAACCCTGAAACACCAGCCCCAGCATGACCCCCTATGCTGCCCGAACACCACTGCACTAAGCACTGAAACACGAGCCCCAGCACGACCCCCTACGCTGCCCGAACACCACTGCACTGCCCTAAACCCTGAAACACCAGCCCCAGCACGACCCCCTACACGGCCCAAACACCACTGTACTGCCCTAAACCCTGAAACACCAGCCCCAGCACGACCCCCTACGCTACCCAAACACCGCTGCCCTGCCCTAAACCCTGAAACACCAGCCCCAGCACGAGCCCCTACACCGCCCGAACACCACTGCACTGCCCTAAACCCTGAAATACCAACCCCAGCCCGACCCCGTACACTGCCCAAACACCACAGCCCTACACCCTGAAACACCAGCCCCAGCACGACCCCCTACGCTGCCCGAACACCACTGTACTGCCCTAAACCCTGAAACACCATCCCCAGCATGACCCCCTACACTGCCCGAACACCACTGCACTGCCCTAAACCCTGAAGCACCACCCCCAGCCGACCCCCTACGCTGCCCAAACACCACTGCTCTGCCCTAAACCCTAAAACACCACCCCCAGCAAGACTCTCTACACTGCCCGAACACCACTGCGCTGCCCTAAACCTTGAATCACCACCCCAAACAAGACCCCTACGCTGCCCGAAAACCACTTCACTGCCCTAAACCCTGAAACACCACCCCCAGCAAGACTACACTGCCCGAACACCACTGCACTGCCCTAAACCTTGAATCACCACCCCAAACAAGACCCCTACGCTGCCCGAAAACCACTGCACTGCCCTAAACCCTGAAACACCACCCTCAGCTTGACCCCCTATACTGCCCGAACACCACTGCACTGTCCTAAACCCTGAAACACCCCCCCAGCAAGACCCCCTAAGCTGCCTGAACACTACTGCACTAAACCCTGAAACATCACCCCAGCACGACCCCCTACACTGCTGGAACACCACTGCACTGCCCTAAACCCTGAAACACCACCCCCAGCATGACCCCTACACTGCCTGATTACCACTGCACTGCCCTAAACCCTGAAACACCACCCCAGCAAGACCCCCTCACTGCCCGAACACGACTGCACTGCCATCAACCCTGAAACACAACCCCCAGCAAGACCTCCTACACTGCCCGAACACTACTGCACTGCCCTAAACCCTGAAACACCACCCCCAGCAAGACCCCCTACACTGCCCAAACACCATTGCTCTGTCCCATACCCTGAAACACCACCCCCAGCATGACCCCCTACACGGCTTGAACACCACTGCACTGCCCTAAACACTGAAACACCAGACCCAGCAAGATCCCCTATGCTGCCCGAACACCACTGTACTGCCCTAAACCCTGAAATACCAGCCCCAGCACGACCCCCTATGCCGCCCGAACACCACTGCCCTGCCCTAAGCCCTGAAACTACAGCCCCAGCATGACCCCCTACACTGCCCAAACACTACTGCACGTCCCTAAACTCTGAAACACCAGCCCCAGCTCGACCCCCTACACCGCCCGAACACCACTGCACTGCCCTAAACCCTGAAACACAATCCCCAGCACGACCCTCTACACTATCCGAACACCACTGCACTGCCCTAAACCCTGAAACACAGCCCCCTGCATGACCCCCTACACTGCCCGAACTCCACTGCACTGACCTTAACCCTGACACACCACCCCCAGCAAGACCCCCTACAATGCCGAAACACCACTGCACTGCCCTAAACTCTGAAACACCAGCCCCAGCATGACCCCCTATGCTGCCCGAACACCACTGCACTGCCCTAAGCACTGAAACACGAGCCCCAGCACGACCCGCTACGCTGCCGAACACCACTGCACTGCCCTAAACCCTGAAACACCAGCCCCAGCACGGCCCCCTACACTGCCCAAACACCACTGTACTGCCCTAAACCCTGAAACACCAGCCCCAGCACGACCCCCTACGCTACCCGAACACCGCTGCCCTGCCCTAAACCCTGAAACACCAGCCCCAGCACGAGCCCCTACACCGCCCCAACACCACTGCACTGCCCTAAACAATGAAATACCAACCCCAGCCCGACCCTGTACACTGCCCAAACAACACTGCCCTAAACCCTGAAACACCAGCCCCAGCACGACCCCCTACG
>NW_028187719.1:119400-171400 GCF_964204655.1 Triturus cristatus
CTGCCCGAACACCACTGTACTGCCCTAAACCCTGAAACACCATCCCCAGCATGACCCCCTACACTGCCCGAACACCACTTGTGAGAAGTTGGCCTGGTATATGCTGTTCACTAGTTCTAGTGACCACCTTGTACCATGCCAAGCAACCCTTATGGTGTGGTTGTAAGTCAACCTTTTCGGACCAGCTGCCCTAGTGGTAGCGTAGGCTAAGCAGTCTTTGAGGCTAAACTCGTGAAGCGTGTTAAGCAAGCTGTTTTACCAATAGTAACCCCCTTTTATACCAATGAAAGGACACCACACAGATATATATTCAAAATATATATGTATTTATTTCTCAAAGTAACCCCTAGTCTCTTTATGAGCACAGGAGCACAAATCGTCAAACAAGATTACAGTAGAATACACAGAAGTTGCACTTTATATGGATAGGCCCTGGTGGCCACTCGAACCATATACTAAAATAGTGGTATAAGTACCACGAACAGAAAAGGGAAAAGGCCTAGGGCCTCTAGAATCGCTGGGCCTACAAGGAGCTAACGTCAGTTAGTGACCAGGAGGTCCACGGGTGGCGTGTGCAGAGCAAATAGTCACACGCGGGCTCCCATAGGTTTCAATGGGTGCGTAAAAAGTACAAAGTTACTGCAAAAGGAATCTTCCGGATGACCTAGGAACTTAAGATTTGGAACACAGGCACTAGAGATGTATTACTACACATGGGCACCGGAGTACCAGCTTTACCTCACCCACAGGAAGCGGGTGCATAGGTCTCAAAGTGCGTCGGGTTTCTTCTATCTGTTCCGTTGAGCCTGGGACAAAGATGCTGCAGGCGGTCGGTCGGGAAGAGATGCAGTGGATCCAAGAGTGGATCGGAGATGTTGAAGACCTGTAAGCAGAGGGGACAGTGTTCACAGTCACTAGCCAGTGACCAGCGTGGCACCAGGTGGGTACCAGGCGATGTCGGGTGCAAACAGGTGATGAGGGGTAGCTTGTCTCCGCAGCCACGTGGTCCCTGAAGGTCGACGACGTCCAGGAGTCGAGTCACGAGCTGTCCCACGCAGGCTCTCGCTGTCGGCGGTGTCGGCGACTTGATCGAAGCAAACAAGCCTTGGCAAAAGCAATTGTTGTAGGCAAGGAGTTTAAGCTGTTGGTTCTGACCAGCAAGGTCAGAGGGATTGCTCCTTTGGAGGGGAGCAAGAGCCAGTCTGGAGCAACCAGACCAGCGGTGTTTGTCGTAGATTTCGTCGCCAAGATGGCCACTAGCCAGCGGGCCAGCAACCGGTTAGGCGCGTCGAGTGGCAAAATGCAGAAGGGCCCCACGCAGATCGTGGAGATGCTGGAGGGCTCACCTTTGGTGCAGATGCTGCTCGAGGGTTGGGCTTCTCAGGACCCAAAGCACAACTTGGAGGGAGCCTCGGTTGTTGCACTGGTCAGCTTGTCGTAGTCGTTCCAAGATGGCTGGCTCCACGTGTCTCGGTGCCTCCACGGGTCTCCTCTTTGCAGGGACTGTGGATCGGGCGGTGAGAGGTCTGGAGGTCCAGGTCTTGTCAGTCTCTGGGCTCGGGCTCCGGCGGGAGGCGGCGGCAAAGCAGACGGTGATTCGCTGGATGGTGCTTGCGTTAGCAAGGTGGTCACTCCCTGACCACAGGGGAGATTTTCTTCAGTCTTCTGTGCAGCAGAATGTCGAAGTTCCCGTCTTCTTCTTAGTTTCAAGTTGATTCCAGGATGTCTGAAGTCTTAGGACACAGCTCCTACCTTTAAGCGGATTCTAGGGGCCGGACTACCTGCTAGGTCCCTCCCTAAGGGTGGGACCAGGAAGGGGGGTGGTTACACCCCCAATCCTTTGTCCAGCTCGCCCCAGGCCCGGGACTGGTGTGCCCCAGGACCGGTTTGAACTGGCATATGCACCGAGGCTCCTTGTGAGCCACAGGCATGTCTGGTTTCTTTCAAGCCCTACCTGACCAATACACAAAATCCTGTCTGGGGTGGTGCATGCACCTCCCCTGGCAGGAAACCCTTTGTCCACACCTCCCAAGCTGGAAGGACTCCCAGCAGCAGGAGGGCAGACTTGTGTCTGTGGTGGCAGCATCCATTTTGTGGAGCTGAGGCTATGTCTGATTTTACCCGGGTTTCAGGTACTGTACATGTCGTGTCCCTCTAGAAGGGTGGAATGCTAACCCCGTCGCCAGAATTGGCGAGGGGTTAGTATTCCAATTCGTATGACACCTTACTCGACATGTTTTGATAAAGCCAAACCAAAGATAGCATTTAACCGCGAGGTTCATAATGCACTTAAGAGTATATGGTATGACGATATCTGGAAACAGTAGAAGGAAGTTGTTCCGACCACTGCAGACAGGCTCAGCTCATGCCCGAGCACCATCTCACATGGAACCAAGCACTCTGCCTTCAGGATTGTTAAGGCCTGCCATAGGAGTGACTTATAGGTTACCAGGTGTCCCATTTAAGGTTAGGTATAGGTATACTACACCCAAGTAAGAGGTGATTACACCAACTTACCCCAGCTGAGTGATCAGCCAGTTGTGTCAGGTTGTTAGGCCAAGCCTGGGGTGGCATAATGCATGCTGCAGCCCCTGGCAGGCCTTGGGTACACCAATGCCCTGGGTACCTAGTGTACACTGGTACAGGGGCTGACAGGGTGATCCACTTCCAATTGGTTATGCACCTAGGGTGCATAGTTTTAATTTAGTAGAGAGAACAGCAGGCTGGGGGTCTGATTGGCAGGCCCACAGCCTCAATATGTCAAAAACCAGTGAAGCAAAAAGCAAAAATTTGGGGTGACCATAGGATAGCAGACCCTACTCTCCTACACAACCCCCCCCCAAACGCTGGGACATTAAACTAGCCTTGACCAGTCTCGTCTTCATGTCCTAAGTGGAAGTACCTGGAGAGACCATCTGCATTCCCATGGTCAGTACCTGGCCGGTGCTCCACTGTAAAGTCCATCCCCTGTAGGGAAATGGACCACCTAAGCAGTTTGGGGTTTTCACCCTTCATCTGATTTAGCCACAAGAGGGGCTTATGGTCGGTCTGAATCTTGAAGTGAGTGCCAAACAAGTATGGCCTCAGCTTCTTCAGGGCCCACACCACAGCAAAGGCCTCCCTCTCAATAGCTGACCAATTCTTCTCTCTGGGGGTCAACCTTCTGCTAATAAAAGCAATGGGTTGGTCTTGACCATCTACATTAAGTTGTGACAGCACAGCTCCCACACCCAACTCAGAAGCATCTGTTTGGACAATAAACTCTTTGGAGTAGTCAGGACTTTTCAGGATAGGTGCAGAGCACATGGCCTCCTTCAGGTCATCAAATGCCTTTTGACAGCTTACTGTCCACTGAACCTTTTTGGGCATCTTCTTGGATGTCAGATCATTAAGAGGAGTCACAATGGACCCATAGTTCTTAACAAACTTCCTGTAATACCCAGTCAAGCCCAAGAAAGCTCGAACTTGAGTCTGGGTGGTTGGAGGGGACCAATCCTTGATGGACTGTATCTTACTCTCCAGTGGTTGAACTTGGCCCCCACCTACAAGGTGGCCCAAATACACAACCTTACTCTGCCCTATCTGGCACTTAGTAGCCTTGATAGTGAGGCCTGCCCTTTGCAGAGCCTCAAGAGCCTTCTTCAGGTGGATCAGGTGATCCTCCCAGGTGGAACTAAAGACAGCAATGTCATCAAGATATGCTGCGCAAAAGTCATCCAACCCAGTAAGGACTTGGTTCACCAGCCTTTGGAAGGTGGCAGGTGCATTCTTCAGACCAAAGGGCATCACCACAAACTGATAATGCCCACCTGGGGTTGAGAATGCTGTTTTGGCCTTAGACTCCTCAGCTAACCTGATTTGCCAATAGCCAGCTGTCAAGTCAAATGTGCTCAAAAACTTTGCAGAAGCTAGTTTGTCTATGAGCTCATCTGCCCTTGGAATAGGGTGTGCATCTGTCCTGGTGACAGCATTGAGTCCTCTGTAATCCACACAGAACCTCATCTCTCTCTTGCCATCTTTGGTGTGAGGTTTGGGGACCAGAACCACTGGGCTAGCCCAGGGGCTCTCTGAGGGTTCAATGACACCTAATTCCAGCATTTTATGTACCTCAGCCTTTATACAGTCCCTGACGTGGTCAGGTTGTCTGTAAAGTTTGTTCTTTACAGGCAGACTGTCACCAGTGTCCACAACATGGGTACACCAGTCAGTTTGACTAGGTATCAAGGAAAACATATGTGAAAATGATTGTAGAACCTGTCTACATTCAGTCTGCTGATGGGCAGTGAGGTTGCCTCCAAGGGTCACTCCTTCAACTGAGCCATCTTCAGGGTTCTGAGACAACAGGTCTGGGAGAGGGTCACTCTCTTCCTCCTGTCCCTCATCTGTAGCCATGAGCAAGCCCATGTCTGCCCTGTCAACATATGCTTTAAGCCTGTTAACATGGAGTACCCTGTGGGGACTCCTGGGAGTTCCTAGGTCGACCAAGTAGGTGACCTCTCCCTTCTTTTCCAGGATTGTATGGGGTCCAGACCATTTGTCTTGGAGTGCTGCTGGGGCCACCGGCTCCAACACCCATACCTTCTGTCCTGGCTGATACTCAACCAAGACAGCCTTTTGGTCATGCCAAGCTTTCTGTAAGGCCTGGCTTGCCTCAAGGTTTTTAGATGCCTTCTCCATATACTCAGCCATCCTTGAGCGGAGACCAAGTACATAGTCCACTATGTCTAGCTTAGGCTTTTTGAGAGGTAACTCCCATCCTTCCTTCACCAAACACAGTGGGCCTCTCACAGGGTGCCCAAACAACAATTCAAAGGGGCTGTAGCCAACTCCTTTTTGTGGGACCTCTCTGTAAGCAAACAGAAGGCAGGGTAGAAGGATATCCCATCTTCGCCTGAGCTTTTCAGGTAATCCTTTGATCATACCCTTTAGGGTCTTGTTGAATCTCTCAACAAGCCCATTGCATTGTGGGTGATAAGGGGTGGTGAACTTGTAGTTGACACCACATTCCTTCCACATAGCTGTCAAGTATCCTGACATAAAGTTGGTACCTCTGTCAGATACTACCTCCTTAGGAAACCCCACTCTGGAGAATACTCCCAGCAGGGCCCTGGCCACAACAGGAGCTGTAGTGGTCCTAAGGGGAATTGCCTCTGGATACCTGGTGGCATGATCCACTACCACCAGTATAAATCTGTGCCCAGATGCAGTGGGAGGATCCATGGGACCCACTATGTCTATTCCCACTCTTTCAAAGGGGACCCCCACCACAGGTAGTGGTATTAGGGGGGCCTTTGTTGTGCCACCTGATTTGCCACTGGCTTGGCAGGTAACACAGGAGCGACAAAACTCCTTTGTATCTTCATTCATATGAGGCCAGTGAAAGTGAGGGACAAGTCTGTCCCAGGTCTTGTTCTGGCCTAGGTGTCCTGCTAAAGGAATATCATGGGCCAAGGTAAGAAGGAAGCCCCTAAATTGCAGAGGTATAACCAACCTCCTGGTTGCACCAGGCTTGGGGTCTCTAGCCTCTGAATAAAGGAGCCCTTCATCCCAATACACTTTATGGGTACCTTGAGCATTCCCAGCAGCCTCAGCAGCAGCCAGCTGTCTGAGGGGTTCAAGAGAGGGACAGGATAACTGAGCCTGCCTCAAGTCAGCCCTTGAAGGTCCCCCTGTCCCCAGAAACTCAACCTGATCAGGTTCAAGCTCTTCAGGGACAGTTCCTTCAGGGTCCTCTAGATCAGCTTCCTGGGAAGGCTGATCATCACTCTGAGGCAGGGGGGAAGGCACAGCCTTGACCCTCCTGTTCTTCTTCTTGGTAGGTGCTTGGTCCATTGTTCCAGGATCCAAGACCTGTGGTTCAGTGAGGCACTTTTTGGCCTGTGACCTGGTCACAGCAAGGACATGTGATGATATACCTAACATCTCTGCATGAGTCCTGTACTCCACTTCTGACCATAGAGAACTCTCTAGGTCATTGCCCAACAAACATTCTACTGGGAGGTCTGCACTAACCACAACCCTTTTGAGGCCAGTTACCCCTCCCCATGAGAAGTTAACAACTGCCACACTATGTGAAGTAGTGGCATTGCTGGCATTGGTCACCAGGTAGTTCTCACCTGGTATGTACTGTCCAGGATCCACAAAGCCTGGTGTCACCATAGTGACACTGGCACATGTGTCCCTGTAGGCTTGAGCCACTTTGTCATTAATTAAAGGAGTCTGTCTGTACTTGCCCAGGTTACTGGGGCTCACAGTCAGGGACAAATCAATGTCCCCATCACAGATCAAGACTGCCTGTGTAAGGGTTCTGTCTAAGTCAGAATCTCCTTCAGTTCCCATAGTGATTCCCACTACACCCTTTGTCTGGGGACCAACACCGCTAACAGTAGTACTGGGAGCAGGTGCCTTAGGGGCAACAGTGTTGGGGGCTCCACCCTTTTTGCAATCACTAGTCCAGTGAGTTGTATTTTTACAATGATTGCACCAGGGTTTCTTCTGACCTTCTTTCTTCTTTTTGGACTGTTGGGACCCACCCTCCTTAGTAGTAGTTTGGGGCCCTGTTGAAGACTTCTGGTCTTTAGGTTTCTGATCTCCACCCTTTTGGTCTGTTTTCTTCTGATCACCCCCTTGGCCCTGGTTCTGGTTCTTTTGCTTAACCCTGGTTCTGACCCATTTGTCTGCCTTCTTTCCCAATTCTTGGGGAGAGGTCAGATCAGAGTCAACCAAGTGTTGATGCAGTTGCTGGTTTTGACAGTTATTTAAAATCTGTTCTCTCATCATCAAATTATACAATCCTGTAAAATCAGATACCTTACTTCCCAGCAACCAACCCTCCAAAGCCTTAGTGGCACATTCAATGTATTCAGACCAGTCCTGAGTCTGTGTCTTTTGGGTGTCTCTGAACATTAACCTGTACTGTTCAGTGGTTAAGCCTAACCCATCTACCAGAACACTCTTCAGGACTCTGTAGTTTCTGACATCCTCTTCTCTAACAGTGAGGAGTCTGTCTCTGCCTCTTCCTTCAAAGGAGAGCCAGAGGATTGCTGCCCACTGGTCTTCAGGAACCTGCTGTACTTTGCAGGCTCTCTCAAGAGCAGTTATCCATTTGTGGATGTCATCCCCACTTTTGTAGGGGGGCACAACCTTAGACAGGTTCCTATTGTCAAAGACCCTATCTTTGTCCTTAGGGACAATGCTGCCACCAGTGGGTATAGACCCACTCTCTCTAGGTTGCCTAGCCTTGTTCAGTTTTTCTTCCATCAGGGCTACTTCTAGCTCCTGCTTCCTGATCCTCAGCTGGGCTTCCTGCATTCTGGCCTCATGTTCCCTCCTCTGAGGGGTGGTCATCCTTTTCCTGGAGTGACCTTGAGAGCCTCTAGAGCCATGGGAAGCATTGGAGTCACCTGAGCGATTCCTTTGCCTTCCAAGCCCTGTGTTAAGTCCACTGGGGAGATCCAGTGGGTTGAACCCACTGTCAGTCCCCAATAGCCTTGGTTTAGCTGGGCCAAGTATAATACTTGGCACTGGGCTAGTTCTCCCTTCATCCTCACTACTGTCAGTATCCTTTTCACTTTCTTCCTCTGTGGTAGGCATCCCATCTAAGGGGTGACTATTGGGAAGGGGTACTTCAGTGGCATCTTCAGAAGGGGGGCCTCCTGTTCCTGTCCCTAAGGGGGCTAACTGGGAAGCTTTCTTGAGTGCTCTCTGATTCTCATCATTCTGTAAGAGCTCTCTGAGCTCAGCAGAGTTTGGGTTCTTGGGCTGTTTAAGGCCTCTAAGAGTTGCCAAATGCCTGAGCTCATTCTGATTAAGGGTAGCAAAGCTGGATGGTGCCCTCTGGGGGTCACTCTCAACAGAGATGGGTACAGTGGACCCCTCTGCCCCGGCCATTGCTCTTAAGTGTGGGTGGATGTGTTGCAATCTACCTACACTTGGGTTTACCTACTAAACCTATCTAGTAGTTGTAGTCAGGGTGTGCTACTCCCTTTGCTCTACAACAACTAAGTTCAGTAGAACTTATGTATATCTAATCTTGTTTTATATGTACCTACAGGTACCTATGTGATCTTTCAATTGGTAACCAAGAGATTACAATGGTAAAACACAGCAAGCTCAAATCCAACCGCTGCTCACCAATGTGAGAAGTTGGCCTGGTATATGCTGTTCACTAGTTCTAGTGACCACCTTGTACCATGCCAAGCAACCCTTATGGTGTGGTTGTAAGTCAACCTTTTCGGACCAGCTGCCCTAGTGGTAGCGTAGGCTAAGCAGTCTTTGAGGCTAAACTCGTGAAACGTGTTAAGCAAGCTGTTTTACCAATAGTAACCCCCTTTTATACCAATGAAAGGACACCACACAGATATATATTCAAAATATATATGTATTTATTTCTCAAAGTAACCCCTAGTCTCTTTATGAGCACAGGAGCACAAATCGTCAAACAAGATTATCACAGAATACACAGAAGTTGCACGTTATATGGATAGGCCCTGGTGGCCACTCAAACCATATACTAAAATAGTGGTATAAGTACCACGAACAGAAAAGGGAAAAGGCCTAGGGCCTCTAGAATCGCTGGGCCTACAAGGAGCTAACGTCAGTTAGTGACCAGGAGGTCCACGGGTGGCGTGTGCAGAGCAAATAGTCACACGCGGGCTCCCATAGGTTTCAATGGGTGCGTAAAAAGTACAAAGTTACTGCAAAAGGAATCTTCCGGATGACCTAGGAACTTAAGATTTGGAACACAGGCACTAGAGATGTATTACTACACATGGGCACAGGTGTGCCAGCTTTACCTCACCCACAGGAAGCGGGTGCATAGGCCTCGAAGTGCGTCGGGTTTCTTCTATCTGTTCCGTGGGGCCTGTAGACAAAAGTGCTGCAGGCGGTCGGTCGGGAAGAGATGCAGTGGATCCAAGAGTGGATCGGAGATGTTGAAGACCTGTAAGCAGAGGGGACAGTGTTCACAGTCACTAGCCAGTGACCAGCGTGGCACCAGGTGGGTACCAGGCGATGTCGGGTGCAAACAGGTGATGAGGGGTAGCTTGTCTCCGCAGCCACGTGGTCCCTGAAGGTCGACGACGTCCAGGAGTCGGCTCACGAGCTGTCCCACGCAGGCTCTCGCTGTCGGCGGTGTCGGCGACTTGATTGAAGCAAACAAGCCTTGGCAAAAGCAATTGTAGAAGGATTCGGAAATCAGCTGTTGGTTCTGACCAGCAAGGTCAGAGGGATTGCTCCTTTGGAGGGGAGCAAGGGCCAGTCTGGAGCAACCAGACCAGCGGTGTTTGTCGTAGATTTCGTCGCCAAGATGGCCACTAGCCAGCGGGCCAGCAACCGGTTAGGCGCGTCGAGTGGCAAAATGCAGAAGGGCCCCACGCAGATCGTGGAGATGCTGGAGGGCTCACCTTTGGTGCAGATGCTGCTCGAGGGTTGGGCTTCTCAGGACCCAAAGCACAACTTGGAGGGAGCCTCGGTTGTTGCACTGGTCAGCTTGTCGTAGTCGTTCCAAGATGGCTGGCTCCACGTGTCTCGGTGCCTCCACGGGTCTCCTCTTTGCAGGGACTGTGGATCGGGCGGTGAGAGGTCTGGAGGTCCAGGTCTTGTCAGTCTCTGGGCTCGGGCTCCGGCGGGAGGCGGCGGCAAAGCAGACGGTGATTCGCTGGATGGTGCTTGCGTTAGCAAGGTGGTCACTCCCTGACCACAGGGGAGATTTTCTTCAGTCTTCTGTGCAGCAGAATGTCGAAGTTCCCGTCTTCTTCTTAGTTTCAAGTTGATTCCAGGATGTCTGAAGTCTTAGGACACAGCTCCTACCTTTAAGCGGATTCTAGGGGCCGGACTACCTGCTAGGTCCCTCCCTAAGGGTGGGACCAGGAAGGGGGGTGGTTACACCCCCAATCCTTTGTCCAGCTCGCCCCAGGCCCGGGACTGGTGTGCCCCAGGACCGGTTTGAACTGGCATATGCACCGAGGCTCCTTGTGAGCCACAGGCATGTCTGGTTTCTTTCAAGCCCTACCTGACCAATACACAAAATCCTGTCTGGGGTGGTGCATGCACCTCCCCTGGCAGGAAACCCTTTGTCCACACCTCCCAAGCTGGAAGGACTCCCAGCAGCAGGAGGGCAGACTTGTGTCTGTGGTGGCAGCATCCATTTTGTGGAGCTGAGGCTATGTCTGATTTTACCCGGGTTTCAGGTACTGTACATGTCGTGTCCCTCTAGAAGGGTGGAATGCTAACCCCGTCGCCAGAATTGGCGAGGGGTTAGTATTCCAATTCGTATGACACCTTACTCGACATGTTTTGATAAAGCCAAACCAAAGATAGCATTTAACCGCGAGGTTCATAATGCACTTAAGAGTATATGGTATGACGATATCTGGAAACAGTAGAAGGAAGTTGTTCCGACCACTGCAGACAGGCTCAGCTCATGCCCGAGCACCATCTCACATGGAACCAAGCACTCTGCCTTCAGGATTGTTAAGGCCTGCCATAGGAGTGACTTATAGGTTACCAGGTGTCCCATTTAAGGTTAGGTATAGGTATACTACACCCAAGTAAGAGGTGATTACACCAACTTACCCCAGCTGAGTGATCAGCCAGTTGTGTCAGGTTGTTAGGCCAAGCCTGGGGTGGCATAATGCATGCTGCAGCCCCTGGCAGGCCTTGGGTACACCAATGCCCTGGGTACCTAGTGTACACTGGTACAGGGGCTGACAGGGTGATCCACTTCCAATTGGTTATGCACCTAGGGTGCATAGTTTTAATTTAGTAGAGAGAACAGCAGGCTGGGGGTCTGATTGGCAGGCCCACAGCCTCAATATGTCAAAAACCAGTGAAGCAAAAAGCAAAAATTTGGGGTGACCATAGGATAGCAGACCCTACTCTCCTACATGGTTGGTCTAGGGCGTTTCCCTGGACTGACAGGCGTGCCCCTTAGCAGAAGACACTCATCCGCCGCGAGCGGCCCGAGTAGAGGATGGAGTTTTTTAAGATGGAGAGACCGATTGAGGAAATGAATTTTAACGCAAGGATATGTAGAATTGTAAAAAGTAAATGTTTTGTATTTTTGTGCCTTTTTACACTGTGTAGCATAATGATGTTCATCGTAGGATTTGTGTTTTTCTCCGCTCAAAAGCCCATTACACCCACTGAACAGCCTATACCTCTTTCTACCGCCTCCTCTCACTCCTTTCACCCTTTGCCTGAACACGAACAGACCAGACGATCGGAGTTCGTAAATAACTCGTTTATCCAGCTCTTGCACCAGCACCAACTAGTAATGAATACGACCAATTGCTGGGTGTGTGGGTTAATGCCACATACCATTAACAAGGGTATTCCCTACCTGGTGCTGCCGTATAGTTACAATGGATCGTCATGGGCATTCCAGACCATGTTTCTCTATGCTCTAGATACTTACTCCCCTCGCCAACCGCGTTCCATCAGACCTATCACCAATAATAAGGCTTTGATAAAAGGAGTTGCCGATATGAGTAGAGATATTGATGCATACTCATCCATTCCCAAAGAAGAGTTGAGACCTTATGTAGGATGGAACGCGACGGGGTATAGTATTAGTCTGGGTGAAAGACAGCGAAAGATCTCATCTCCAATCTGGGTCGTACCCCACATGGGTCGGTTCTGCTTACAGGGTAATGGTCAGAATCCTAGAGCTCAACTGGGAAGAAGTAACTGTACTGAAACGTACACTTTCCTGTCACAGTTTTCCCCTGCGTTTTTGGCTGCCAAGGGCACATATTTCATCTGTAATGATCGAGCATATACATGGTTGCCCCCTGATTTCTCGGGCACATGTTATATTGCGAACTTGCTACCGCCAACATTTACTGCTGCCTCTGATTATCACAAGACCAGAGTTGTGAGAGGCGTGATTAGTAAGGAAGACACTGCGGGTCAGGAAGCGGGAGACTTCTTCTTGGGTTTCCTGCCGTTTTGGGGACCTATGGTCAATAGTAGGAACCTGAGACAGCTGACTCGTGTGGTTGAATCCACTGTCAATGTAACGGCTGGTGCCCTTGGTAATCTGACAGCTGAGCTCCAAGCGGATCGCCTTATGACTTTACAGAACCGCATGGTTCTAGACGTTATTCTTGCAGACCGCGGTGGGGTATGCAAGGTCATCCAATCCAGTTGCTGCATTTTCATACCAGATAATGCTCCAACAGTGTATCAAGCCATCTCCAAACTCCATAAAATATCTGAATCCATACACGTGGATAAAGGAGATTGGTCACTGGTGGGGTGGTTCTGGGAATTGATATCCGCCTGGGGTTGGAAAGTTCTGATGGTCATTGGAATGATCTTAGCTATTCTTTTCCTGTTCTGTCTGTGCATACAGTGTGCTCCTGCGATATGTGGTCTCTGTGCTACCTTATGTATAAGGAAACCTGTATCGAGGTACGAGCTAAGTAATAGGATGATGCTACAGCAACATCTCCATGACTTTGTGAACATTGACCTAGACTCGGATTAAGATGAGTATAGTGATTGCCTATGTAAGGGCAAAAGGAGGGTCTGTCGTACTTTAATCTTTGTTACCGCGTAGGGAACAGGGCCCTACCCCTGTCTATCTTGGTATTAGCAAACCGCAAATGGTAAATGCGGCATGTACGAGTGCTTTATATATCGTTCTAGCTATGAATGCACTGTGTACACGTTATTCTGCTTCACTACGCGGGTTCCATTTTGGAAGCAGTGGCCATCTTGTCATTGCCCTCACATAGGCTATAATGGAGTAAATACGGGCCTCACAGTACATGGGCTTCTCCTCTGACTTCTCTGTGACCTGGGCAGCTGGCTCTGCTGCCCCAGGTCAAACCGGTCTCACGAGCTCCCCTTCCTCCGTCCACCTGTGATTAGCATCAGGGCTTGACCCATCATAAAACCCTTTCATTCTACACAATCCTCCGGCTAATCTCTTTCACACCTGCTTGTTCCTGCTTTATGACTTGTTTCCCAAAACAGGAGATGCTCATGTTTATTGGGGGGTCTATTGACATCCGATGTGGGATCTGAACCTTACTGTGTAAATCATTGTGGGCTGACCGAACTGGAATGTGGGATGGTCATCATGACTCTGCTTTTTCGTTTGTAATGTATACTTGTAATGGCCATATCATAAACGTAGGAATGTATGCTTGAGGCAAGAAAAAGGGTATTTAAGATGAAGTCCATGCCTATGATTTTCAGCAGTCTCCTGAGAACATACACGCTGTTGTACTTCTAGGATACCTGTAATTGGTCTGCAGCCAATAAATGAATCTTTGACTTCACCCAGAAGATTCTGTGTTTCTGTAGGTCTGGAACAGGGTGAACCCAGAAGTCATAGGGTGTGTGCCCCTGCACCGCTGGGTCTAAAATACCCAGTACTTCACACCTTTCTTCCTGTTTGCACGCGACATCGCCTGGTACCCACCTGGTGCCACGCTGGTCACTGGCTAGTGACTGTGAACACTGTCCCCTCTGCTTACAGGTCTTCTACAACTCTGATCCACCCTTGGATCCACCGCATCCCTTCCGGACCGACCGCCTGCAGCATCTTTGTCCACAGGCTCCATTGAACAGATAGAAGAAACCCGACGCACTTCGACACCTATGCACCCGCTTCCTGTGGGTGAGGTAAAGCTGCCACTCCGGTGCCCAAGTGTAGAGTAACATCTCTAGTGTCTGTGTTTCCAATCTTGGGTTCATAGTCCACCCGGAAGATCCTTTTTGCAGTAACTTTGTAACTTTTACGCACCCATTGAAAACCTATGGGAGCACGCGTGTGACTATTTGCTCTGCACACGCAACCCGTGGACCTCCTGGTCACTAACTGAAGTTAGCTCCTTGTAGGCCCAGCGATTCTAGAGGCCCTAGGCCTTTTCCCTTTTCTGTTCGTGGTACTTATACCACTATTTTAGTATATGGTTTGAGCGGCCACCAGGGCCTATCCATATAAAGTGCAACTTCTGTGTATTCTACTGTAATCTTGTTTGACGATTTGTGCTCCTGTGCTCATAAAGAGACTAGGGGTTACTTTGAGAAATAAATACATATATATTTTGAATATATATCTGTGTGGTGTCCTTTCATTGGTATAAAAGGGGGTTGCATTTGGTAAAACAGCTTGCTTAACACGCTTCACGAGTTTAGCCTCAAAGACTGCTTAGCCTACGCTACCACTAGGGCAGCTAGTCCGAAAAGGTTGACTTACAACCACACCATAAGGGTTGCTTGGCATGGTACAAGGTGGTCACTTTAACTAGTGAACATCATATACCAGGCCAACTTCTCACATTGGTGAGCAGCGGTTGGATTTGAGCTTGCTGTGTTTTACCATTGTAATCTCTTGGTTACCAATTGAAAGATCACATAGGTACCTGTAGGTACATATAAAACAAGATTAGATATACTTAAGTTCTACTGAACTTAGTTGTTGTAGAGCAAAGGGAGTAGCACACCCTGACTACAACTACTAGATAGGTTTAGTAGGTAAACCCAAGTGTAGGTAGATTGCAACACATCCACCCACACTTAAGAGCAATGGCTGGGGCAGAGGGGTCCACTGTACCCATCTCTGTTGAGAGTGACCCCCAGAGGGCACCATCCATCTTTGCTACCCTTAATCAAAATGAGCTCAGGCAGTTGGCAAATATCAGGGGCCTTAAACAGCCCAAGAATCCTACTTCTGCTGAACTCAGAGAGCTTTTACAGGCTGATGAAGATCAGAAAGCTCTCAGGAAAGCCTCCCAGTTAGGCCCCTTAGGGACAGGAACAGGAGGCCCCCCTTCTGAAGATGGATGCTACTGAAGTACCCCTTTCCAATAGCCATCCCTTAGATGAGAATCATACTACAGAGGAGGAAAGTGGTGAGGATACAGAAAGTAGTGAGGATGAAGGGAGAACTAGCCCAGTGCCAAGTGTTATATGTGGCCCAGCTAACTTAAGGCTATTGGGGACTGACAATGGGATCACCCCATTGGATCTCCCCAGTGGACTTAACCAGGGGTCTGGGAGGCAAAGGAATCACTCAAGTGAATCTAATGCTTCTCATGCCTCTAGAGGCTCTCAAGGTCACTCCAGGAGAAGGATGACCACCCCTCAGAGGAGAGAGCATGAGGCCAGAATGCAAGAAGCCCAGCTGAGGATCAGGAAGCAGGAGCTAGAAGTAGCTCTGATGGAAGAGAAACTGAGCAAGGCTAGGCAGCATAAAGAGAGTGGGTCTATACCCACTGGTGGCAGCATTGTCCCTAGGGACAAAGATAGGGTCTTTGATAATAGGAACCTGTCCAAGGTTGTGCCCCCCTACAAAAGTGGGGATGACATCCACAAATGGATGACTGCTCTTGAGAGAGCCTGCAAAGTGCAGCAGGTTCCTGAAGACCAGTGGGCAGCAATCCTCTGGCTCTCCTTTGAAGGAAGAGGCAGAGACAGACTCCTCACTACTAGAGAAGAGGATGTCAGAAATTACAGAGTCCTGAAGAGTGTCCTAGTTGATGGGTTAGGCTTAACCACTGAACAGTACAGGTTAATGTTCAGAGACACCCAGAAGACACAGACTCAGGACTGGTCTGAATACATTGAATGTGCCACTAAGGCTTTGGAGGGTTGGTTGCTGGGAAGTAAGGTATCTGATTATACAGGATTGTACAATTTGATGATGAGAGAACAGATTTTAAATAACTGTCAAAACCAGCAACTGCATCAACACTTGGTTGACTCTGATCTGACCTCTCCCCAAGAATTGGGAAAGAAGGCAGACAAATGGGTCAGAACCAGGGTTAAGCAAAAGAACCAGAACCAGGGCCAAGGGGGTGATCAGAAGAAAACAGACCAAAAGGGTGGAGATCAGAAATCTAAAGACCAGAAGTTTTCAACAGGGCCCCAAACTACTGCTAAAGATGGTGGGTCCCAGCCTAAAGGGAAGAAGAAAGAAGGTCAAAAGAAACCCTGGTGCAATCATTGCAAGAATACAACTCACTGGACTAGTGATTGTAAAAAGGGTGGAGCCCCCAACACTGTTGCCCCTAAGGCACCTGCTCCCAGTACTACTGTTAGCACTGTTGGTCCCCAGACAAAGGGTGTAGTGGGAATCACTATGGGAACTGAAGGAGATTCTGACTTAGACAGAACCCTGACACAGGCAGTCTTGATCTGTGATGGGGACATTGATTTGTCCCTGACTGTGAGCCCCAGTAACCTGGGCAAGTACAGACAGACTCCTTTAATTAATGAAAAAGTGGCTCAAGCCTACAGGGACACATGTGCCAGTGTCACTATGGTGACACCAGGCTTTGTGGACCCTGGACAGTACATACCAGGTGAGAATTACCTGGTGACCAATGCCAGCAATGCTACTACTTCACATAGTGTGGCAGTTGTTAACTTCTCATGGGGAGGGGTAACTGGCCTCAAAAGGGTTGTGGTTAGTGCAGACCTCCCAGTAGAATGTTTGTTGGGCAATGACCTAGAGAGTTCTCTATGGTCTGAAGTGGAGTACAGGACACATGCAGAGATGTTAGGTATATCACCACATGTCCTTGCTGTGACCAGGTCACAGGCCAAAAAGTGCCTTACTGAACCACAGGTCTTGGATCCTGGAACAATGGACCAAGCACCTACCAAGAAGAAGAACAGGAGGGTCAAGGCTGTGCCTTCCCCCCTGCCTCAGAGTGATGATCAACCTTCCCAGGAAGCTGATCTAGAGGACCCTGAAGGAACTGTCCCTGAAGAGCTTGAACCTGATCAGGTTGGGTTTCTGGGGACAGGGGGACCTTCAAGGGCTGACTTGAGGCAGGCTCAGTTATCCTGTCCCTCTCTTGAACCCCTCAGACAGCTGGCTGCTGCTGAGGCTGCTGGGAATGCTCAAGGTACCCATAAAGTGTATTGGGATGAAGGGCTCCTTTATTCAGAGGCTAGAGACCCCAAGCCTGGTGCAACCAGGAGGTTGGTTATACCTGTGCAATTTAGGGGCTTCCTTCTTACCTTGGCCCATGATATTCCTTTAGCAGGACACTTAGGCCAGAACAAAACTTGGGAGAGGCTTGTCCCTCACTTTCACTGGCCTCACATGAATGAAGATACCAAGGAGTTGTGTCGCTCCTGTGTAACCTGCCAAGCCAGTGGCAAATCAGGTGGCACAACAAAGGCCCCCCTAATACCACTATGTGAGAAGTTGGCCTGGTATATGCTGTTCACTAGTTCTAGTGACCACCTTGTACCATGCCAAGCAACCCTTATGGTGTGGTTGTAAGTCAACCTTTTCGGACCAGCTGCCCTAGTGGTAGCGTAGGCTAAGCAGTCTTTGAGGCTAAACTCGTGAAGCGTGTTAAGCAAGCTGTTTTACCAATAGTAACCCCCTTTTATACCAATGAAAGGACACCACACAGATATATATTCAAAATATATATGTATTTATTTCTCAAAGTAACCCCTAGTCTCTTTATGAGCACAGGAGCACAAATCGTCAAACAAGATTACAGTAGAATACACAGAAGTTGCACTTTATATGGATAGGCCCTGGTGGCCACTCGAACCATATACTAAAATAGTGGTATAAGTACCACGAACAGAAAAGGGAAAAGGCCTAGGGCCTCTAGAATCGCTGGGCCTACAAGGAGCTAACGTCAGTTAGTGACCAGGAGGTCCACGGGTGGCGTGTGCAGAGCAAATAGTCACACGCGGGCTCCCATAGGTTTCAATGGGTGCGTAAAAAGTACAAAGTTACTGCAAAAGGAATCTTCCGGATGACCTAGGAACTTAAGATTTGGAACACAGGCACTAGAGATGTATTACTACACATGGGCACCGGAGTACCAGCTTTACCTCACCCACAGGAAGCGGGTGCATAGGTCTCAAAGTGCGTCGGGTTTCTTCTATCTGTTCCGTTGAGCCTGGGACAAAGATGCTGCAGGCGGTCGGTCGGGAAGAGATGCAGTGGATCCAAGAGTGGATCGGAGATGTTGAAGACCTGTAAGCAGAGGGGACAGTGTTCACAGTCACTAGCCAGTGACCAGCGTGGCACCAGGTGGGTACCAGGCGATGTCGGGTGCAAACAGGTGATGAGGGGTAGCTTGTCTCCGCAGCCACGTGGTCCCTGAAGGTCGACGACGTCCAGGAGTCGAGTCACGAGCTGTCCCACGCAGGCTCTCGCTGTCGGCGGTGTCGGCGACTTGATCGAAGCAAACAAGCCTTGGCAAAAGCAATTGTTGTAGGCAAGGAGTTTAAGCTGTTGGTTCTGACCAGCAAGGTCAGAGGGATTGCTCCTTTGGAGGGGAGCAAGAGCCAGTCTGGAGCAACCAGACCAGCGGTGTTTGTCGTAGATTTCGTCGCCAAGATGGCCACTAGCCAGCGGGCCAGCAACCGGTTAGGCGCGTCGAGTGGCAAAATGCAGAAGGGCCCCACGCAGATCGTGGAGATGCTGGAGGGCTCACCTTTGGTGCAGATGCTGCTCGAGGGTTGGGCTTCTCAGGACCCAAAGCACAACTTGGAGGGAGCCTCGGTTGTTGCACTGGTCAGCTTGTCGTAGTCGTTCCAAGATGGCTGGCTCCACGTGTCTCGGTGCCTCCACGGGTCTCCTCTTTGCAGGGACTGTGGATCGGGCGGTGAGAGGTCTGGAGGTCCAGGTCTTGTCAGTCTCTGGGCTCGGGCTCCGGCGGGAGGCGGCGGCAAAGCAGACGGTGATTCGCTGGATGGTGCTTGCGTTAGCAAGGTGGTCACTCCCTGACCACAGGGGAGATTTTCTTCAGTCTTCTGTGCAGCAGAATGTCGAAGTTCCCGTCTTCTTCTTAGTTTCAAGTTGATTCCAGGATGTCTGAAGTCTTAGGACACAGCTCCTACCTTTAAGCGGATTCTAGGGGCCGGACTACCTGCTAGGTCCCTCCCTAAGGGTGGGACCAGGAAGGGGGGTGGTTACACCCCCAATCCTTTGTCCAGCTCGCCCCAGGCCCGGGACTGGTGTGCCCCAGGACCGGTTTGAACTGGCATATGCACCGAGGCTCCTTGTGAGCCACAGGCATGTCTGGTTTCTTTCAAGCCCTACCTGACCAATACACAAAATCCTGTCTGGGGTGGTGCATGCACCTCCCCTGGCAGGAAACCCTTTGTCCACACCTCCCAAGCTGGAAGGACTCCCAGCAGCAGGAGGGCAGACTTGTGTCTGTGGTGGCAGCATCCATTTTGTGGAGCTGAGGCTATGTCTGATTTTACCCGGGTTTCAGGTACTGTACATGTCGTGTCCCTCTAGAAGGGTGGAATGCTAACCCCGTCGCCAGAATTGGCGAGGGGTTAGTATTCCAATTCGTATGACACCTTACTCGACATGTTTTGATAAAGCCAAACCAAAGATAGCATTTAACCGCGAGGTTCATAATGCACTTAAGAGTATATGGTATGACGATATCTGGAAACAGTAGAAGGAAGTTGTTCCGACCACTGCAGACAGGCTCAGCTCATGCCAGAGCACCATCTCACATGGAACCAAGCACTCTGCCTTCAGGATTGTTAAGGCCTGCCATAGGAGTGACTTATAGGTTACCAGGTGTCCCATTTAAGGTTAGGTATAGGTATACTACACCCAAGTAAGAGGTGATTACACCAACTTACCCCAGCTGAGTGATCAGCCAGTTGTGTCAGGTTGTTAGGCCAAGCCTGGGGTGGCATAATGCATGCTGCAGCCCCTGGCAGGCCTTGGGTACACCAATGCCCTGGGTACCTAGTGTACACTGGTACAGGGGCTGACAGGGTGATCCACTTCCAATTGGTTATGCACCTAGGGTGCATAGTTTTAATTTAGTAGAGAGAACAGCAGGCTGGGGGTCTGATTGGCAGGCCCACAGCCTCAATATGTCAAAAACCAGTGAAGCAAAAAGCAAAAATTTGGGGTGACCATAGGATAGCAGACCCTACTCTCCTACACAACCCCCCCCCAAACGCTGGGACATTAAACTAGCCTTGACCAGTCTCGTCTTCATGTCCTAAGTGGAAGTACCTGGAGAGACCATCTGCATTCCCATGGTCAGTACCTGGCCGGTGCTCCACTGTAAAGTCCATCCCCTGTAGGGAAATGGACCACCTAAGCAGTTTGGGGTTTTCACCCTTCATCTGATTTAGCCACAAGAGGGGCTTATGGTCGGTCTGAATCTTGAAGTGAGTGCCAAACAAGTATGGCCTCAGCTTCTTCAGGGCCCACACCACAGCAAAGGCCTCCCTCTCAATAGCTGACCAATTCTTCTCTCTGGGGGTCAACCTTCTGCTAATAAAAGCAATGGGTTGGTCTTGACCATCTACATTAAGTTGTGACAGCACAGCTCCCACACCCAACTCAGAAGCATCTGTTTGGACAATAAACTCTTTGGAGTAGTCAGGACTTTTCAGGATAGGTGCAGAGCACATGGCCTCCTTCAGGTCATCAAATGCCTTTTGACAGCTTACTGTCCACTGAACCTTTTTGGGCATCTTCTTGGATGTCAGATCATTAAGAGGAGTCACAATGGACCCATAGTTCTTAACAAACTTCCTGTAATACCCAGTCAAGCCCAAGAAAGCTCGAACTTGAGTCTGGGTGGTTGGAGGGGACCAATCCTTGATGGACTGTATCTTACTCTCCAGTGGTTGAACTTGGCCCCCACCTACAAGGTGGCCCAAATACACAACCTTACTCTGCCCTATCTGGCACTTAGTAGCCTTGATAGTGAGGCCTGCCCTTTGCAGAGCCTCAAGAGCCTTCTTCAGGTGGATCAGGTGATCCTCCCAGGTGGAACTAAAGACAGCAATGTCATCAAGATATGCTGCGCAAAAGTCATCCAACCCAGTAAGGACTTGGTTCACCAGCCTTTGGAAGGTGGCAGGTGCATTCTTCAGACCAAAGGGCATCACCACAAACTGATAATGCCCACCTGGGGTTGAGAATGCTGTTTTGGCCTTAGACTCCTCAGCTAACCTGATTTGCCAATAGCCAGCTGTCAAGTCAAATGTGCTCAAAAACTTTGCAGAAGCTAGTTTGTCTATGAGCTCATCTGCCCTTGGAATAGGGTGTGCATCTGTCCTGGTGACAGCATTGAGTCCTCTGTAATCCACACAGAACCTCATCTCTCTCTTGCCATCTTTGGTGTGAGGTTTGGGGACCAGAACCACTGGGCTAGCCCAGGGGCTCTCTGAGGGTTCAATGACACCTAATTCCAGCATTTTATGTACCTCAGCCTTTATACAGTCCCTGACGTGGTCAGGTTGTCTGTAAAGTTTGTTCTTTACAGGCAGACTGTCACCAGTGTCCACAACATGGGTACACCAGTCAGTTTGACTAGGTATCAAGGAAAACATATGTGAAAATGATTGTAGAACCTGTCTACATTCAGTCTGCTGATGGGCAGTGAGGTTGCCTCCAAGGGTCACTCCTTCAACTGAGCCATCTTCAGGGTTCTGAGACAACAGGTCTGGGAGAGGGTCACTCTCTTCCTCCTGTCCCTCATCTGTAGCCATGAGCAAGCCCATGTCTGCCCTGTCAACATATGCTTTAAGCCTGTTAACATGGAGTACCCTGTGGGGACTCCTGGGAGTTCCTAGGTCGACCAAGTAGGTGACCTCTCCCTTCTTTTCCAGGATTGTATGGGGTCCAGACCATTTGTCTTGGAGTGCTGCTGGGGCCACCGGCTCCAACACCCATACCTTCTGTCCTGGCTGATACTCAACCAAGACAGCCTTTTGGTCATGCCAAGCTTTCTGTAAGGCCTGGCTTGCCTCAAGGTTTTTAGATGCCTTCTCCATATACTCAGCCATCCTTGAGCGGAGACCAAGTACATAGTCCACTATGTCTAGCTTAGGCTTTTTGAGAGGTAACTCCCATCCTTCCTTCACCAAACACAGTGGGCCTCTCACAGGGTGCCCAAACAACAATTCAAAGGGGCTGTAGCCAACTCCTTTTTGTGGGACCTCTCTGTAAGCAAACAGAAGGCAGGGTAGAAGGATATCCCATCTTCGCCTGAGCTTTTCAGGTAATCCTTTGATCATACCCTTTAGGGTCTTGTTGAATCTCTCAACAAGCCCATTGCATTGTGGGTGATAAGGGGTGGTGAACTTGTAGTTGACACCACATTCCTTCCACATAGCTGTCAAGTATCCTGACATAAAGTTGGTACCTCTGTCAGATACTACCTCCTTAGGAAACCCCACTCTGGAGAATACTCCCAGCAGGGCCCTGGCCACAACAGGAGCTGTAGTGGTCCTAAGGGGAATTGCCTCTGGATACCTGGTGGCATGATCCACTACCACCAGTATAAATCTGTGCCCAGATGCAGTGGGAGGATCCATGGGACCCACTATGTCTATTCCCACTCTTTCAAAGGGGACCCCCACCACAGGTAGTGGTATTAGGGGGGCCTTTGTTGTGCCACCTGATTTGCCACTGGCTTGGCAGGTAACACAGGAGCGACAAAACTCCTTTGTATCTTCATTCATATGAGGCCAGTGAAAGTGAGGGACAAGTCTGTCCCAGGTCTTGTTCTGGCCTAGGTGTCCTGCTAAAGGAATATCATGGGCCAAGGTAAGAAGGAAGCCCCTAAATTGCAGAGGTATAACCAACCTCCTGGTTGCACCAGGCTTGGGGTCTCTAGCCTCTGAATAAAGGAGCCCTTCATCCCAATACACTTTATGGGTACCTTGAGCATTCCCAGCAGCCTCAGCAGCAGCCAGCTGTCTGAGGGGTTCAAGAGAGGGACAGGATAACTGAGCCTGCCTCAAGTCAGCCCTTGAAGGTCCCCCTGTCCCCAGAAACTCAACCTGATCAGGTTCAAGCTCTTCAGGGACAGTTCCTTCAGGGTCCTCTAGATCAGCTTCCTGGGAAGGCTGATCATCACTCTGAGGCAGGGGGGAAGGCACAGCCTTGACCCTCCTGTTCTTCTTCTTGGTAGGTGCTTGGTCCATTGTTCCAGGATCCAAGACCTGTGGTTCAGTGAGGCACTTTTTGGCCTGTGACCTGGTCACAGCAAGGACATGTGATGATATACCTAACATCTCTGCATGAGTCCTGTACTCCACTTCTGACCATAGAGAACTCTCTAGGTCATTGCCCAACAAACATTCTACTGGGAGGTCTGCACTAACCACAACCCTTTTGAGGCCAGTTACCCCTCCCCATGAGAAGTTAACAACTGCCACACTATGTGAAGTAGTGGCATTGCTGGCATTGGTCACCAGGTAGTTCTCACCTGGTATGTACTGTCCAGGATCCACAAAGCCTGGTGTCACCATAGTGACACTGGCACATGTGTCCCTGTAGGCTTGAGCCACTTTGTCATTAATTAAAGGAGTCTGTCTGTACTTGCCCAGGTTACTGGGGCTCACAGTCAGGGACAAATCAATGTCCCCATCACAGATCAAGACTGCCTGTGTAAGGGTTCTGTCTAAGTCAGAATCTCCTTCAGTTCCCATAGTGATTCCCACTACACCCTTTGTCTGGGGACCAACACCGCTAACAGTAGTACTGGGAGCAGGTGCCTTAGGGGCAACAGTGTTGGGGGCTCCACCCTTTTTGCAATCACTAGTCCAGTGAGTTGTATTTTTACAATGATTGCACCAGGGTTTCTTCTGACCTTCTTTCTTCTTTTTGGACTGTTGGGACCCACCCTCCTTAGTAGTAGTTTGGGGCCCTGTTGAAGACTTCTGGTCTTTAGGTTTCTGATCTCCACCCTTTTGGTCTGTTTTCTTCTGATCACCCCCTTGGCCCTGGTTCTGGTTCTTTTGCTTAACCCTGGTTCTGACCCATTTGTCTGCCTTCTTTCCCAATTCTTGGGGAGAGGTCAGATCAGAGTCAACCAAGTGTTGATGCAGTTGCTGGTTTTGACAGTTATTTAAAATCTGTTCTCTCATCATCAAATTATACAATCCTGTAAAATCAGATACCTTACTTCCCAGCAACCAACCCTCCAAAGCCTTAGTGGCACATTCAATGTATTCAGACCAGTCCTGAGTCTGTGTCTTTTGGGTGTCTCTGAACATTAACCTGTACTGTTCAGTGGTTAAGCCTAACCCATCTACCAGAACACTCTTCAGGACTCTGTAGTTTCTGACATCCTCTTCTCTAACAGTGAGGAGTCTGTCTCTGCCTCTTCCTTCAAAGGAGAGCCAGAGGATTGCTGCCCACTGGTCTTCAGGAACCTGCTGTACTTTGCAGGCTCTCTCAAGAGCAGTTATCCATTTGTGGATGTCATCCCCACTTTTGTAGGGGGGCACAACCTTAGACAGGTTCCTATTGTCAAAGACCCTATCTTTGTCCTTAGGGACAATGCTGCCACCAGTGGGTATAGACCCACTCTCTCTAGGTTGCCTAGCCTTGTTCAGTTTTTCTTCCATCAGGGCTACTTCTAGCTCCTGCTTCCTGATCCTCAGCTGGGCTTCCTGCATTCTGGCCTCATGTTCCCTCCTCTGAGGGGTGGTCATCCTTTTCCCGGAGTGACCTTGAGAGCCTCTAGAGCCATGGGAAGCATTGGAGTCACCTGAGCGATTCCTTTGCCTTCCAAGCCCTGTGTTAAGTCCACTGGGGAGATCCAGTGGGTTGAACCCACTGTCAGTCCCCAATAGCCTTGGTTTAGCTGGGCCAAGTATAATACTTGGCACTGGGCTAGTTCTCCCTTCATCCTCACTACTGTCAGTATCCTTTTCACTTTCTTCCTCTGTGGTAGGCATCCCATCTAAGGGGTGACTATTGGGAAGGGGTACTTCAGTGGCATCTTCAGAAGGGGGGCCTCCTGTTCCTGTCCCTAAGGGGGCTAACTGGGAAGCTTTCTTGAGTGCTCTCTGATTCTCATCATTCTGTAAGAGCTCTCTGAGCTCAGCAGAGTTTGGGTTCTTGGGCTGTTTAAGGCCTCTAAGAGTTGCCAAATGCCTGAGCTCATTCTGATTAAGGGTAGCAAAGCTGGATGGTGCCCTCTGGGGGTCACTCTCAACAGAGATGGGTACAGTGGACCCCTCTGCCCCGGCCATTGCTCTTAAGTGTGGGTGGATGTGTTGCAATCTACCTACACTTGGGTTTACCTACTAAACCTATCTAGTAGTTGTAGTCAGGGTGTGCTACTCCCTTTGCTCTACAACAACTAAGTTCAGTAGAACTTATGTATATCTAATCTTGTTTTATATGTACCTACAGGTACCTATGTGATCTTTCAATTGGTAACCAAGAGATTACAATGGTAAAACACAGCAAGCTCAAATCCAACCGCTGCTCACCAATGTGAGAAGTTGGCCTGGTATATGCTGTTCACTAGTTCTAGTGACCACCTTGTACCATGCCAAGCAACCCTTATGGTGTGGTTGTAAGTCAACCTTTTCGGACCAGCTGCCCTAGTGGTAGCGTAGGCTAAGCAGTCTTTGAGGCTAAACTCGTGAAGCGTGTTAAGCAAGCTGTTTTACCAATAGTAACCCCCTTTTATACCAATGAAAGGACACCACACAGATATATATTCAAAATATATATGTATTTATTTCTCAAAGTAACCCCTAGTCTCTTTATGAGCACAGGAGCACAAATCGTCAAACAAGATTACAGTAGAATACACAGAAGTTGCACTTTATATGGATAGGCCCTGGTGGCCACTCGAACCATATACTAAAATAGTGGTATAAGTACCACGAACAGAAAAGGGAAAAGGCCTAGGGCCTCTAGAATCGCTGGGCCTACAAGGAGCTAACGTCAGTTAGTGACCAGGAGGTCCACGGGTGGCGTGTGCAGAGCAAATAGTCACACGCGGGCTCCCATAGGTTTCAATGGGTGCGTAAAAAGTACAAAGTTACTGCAAAAGGAATCTTCCGGATGACCTAGGAACTTAAGATTTGGAACACAGGCACTAGAGATGTATTACTACACATGGGCACCGGAGTACCAGCTTTACCTCACCCACAGGAAGCGGGTGCATAGGTCTCAAAGTGCGTCGGGTTTCTTCTATCTGTTCCGTTGAGCCTGGGACAAAGATGCTGCAGGCGGTCGGTCGGGAAGAGATGCAGTGGATCCAAGAGTGGATCGGAGATGTTGAAGACCTGTAAGCAGAGGGGACAGTGTTCACAGTCACTAGCCAGTGACCAGCGTGGCACCAGGTGGGTACCAGGCGATGTCGGGTGCAAACAGGTGATGAGGGGTAGCTTGTCTCCGCAGCCACGTGGTCCCTGAAGGTCGACGACGTCCAGGAGTCGAGTCACGAGCTGTCCCACGCAGGCTCTCGCTGTCGGCGGTGTCGGCGACTTGATCGAAGCAAACAAGCCTTGGCAAAAGCAATTGTTGTAGGCAAGGAGTTTAAGCTGTTGGTTCTGACCAGCAAGGTCAGAGGGATTGCTCCTTTGGAGGGGAGCAAGAGCCAGTCTGGAGCAACCAGACCAGCGGTGTTTGTCGTAGATTTCGTCGCCAAGATGGCCACTAGCCAGCGGGCCAGCAACCGGTTAGGCGCGTCGAGTGGCAAAATGCAGAAGGGCCCCACGCAGATCGTGGAGATGCTGGAGGGCTCACCTTTGGTGCAGATGCTGCTCGAGGGTTGGGCTTCTCAGGACCCAAAGCACAACTTGGAGGGAGCCTCGGTTGTTGCACTGGTCAGCTTGTCGTAGTCGTTCCAAGATGGCTGGCTCCACGTGTCTCGGTGCCTCCACGGGTCTCCTCTTTGCAGGGACTGTGGATCGGGCGGTGAGAGGTCTGGAGGTCCAGGTCTTGTCAGTCTCTGGGCTCGGGCTCCGGCGGGAGGCGGCGGCAAAGCAGACGGTGATTCGCTGGATGGTGCTTGCGTTAGCAAGGTGGTCACTCCCTGACCACAGGGGAGATTTTCTTCAGTCTTCTGTGCAGCAGAATGTCGAAGTTCCCGTCTTCTTCTTAGTTTCAAGTTGATTCCAGGATGTCTGAAGTCTTAGGACACAGCTCCTACCTTTAAGCGGATTCTAGGGGCCGGACTACCTGCTAGGTCCCTCCCTAAGGGTGGGACCAGGAAGGGGGGTGGTTACACCCCCAATCCTTTGTCCAGCTCGCCCCAGGCCCGGGACTGGTGTGCCCCAGGACCGGTTTGAACTGGCATATGCACCGAGGCTCCTTGTGAGCCACAGGCATGTCTGGTTTCTTTCAAGCCCTACCTGACCAATACACAAAATCCTGTCTGGGGTGGTGCATGCACCTCCCCTGGCAGGAAACCCTTTGTCCACACCTCCCAAGCTGGAAGGACTCCCAGCAGCAGGAGGGCAGACTTGTGTCTGTGGTGGCAGCATCCATTTTGTGGAGCTGAGGCTATGTCTGATTTTACCCGGGTTTCAGGTACTGTACATGTCGTGTCCCTCTAGAAGGGTGGAATGCTAACCCCGTCGCCAGAATTGGCGAGGGGTTAGTATTCCAATTCGTATGACACCTTACTCGACATGTTTTGATAAAGCCAAACCAAAGATAGCATTTAACCGCGAGGTTCATAATGCACTTAAGAGTATATGGTATGACGATATCTGGAAACAGTAGAAGGAAGTTGTTCCGACCACTGCAGACAGGCTCAGCTCATGCCAGAGCACCATCTCACATGGAACCAAGCACTCTGCCTTCAGGATTGTTAAGGCCTGCCATAGGAGTGACTTATAGGTTACCAGGTGTCCCATTTAAGGTTAGGTATAGGTATACTACACCCAAGTAAGAGGTGATTACACCAACTTACCCCAGCTGAGTGATCAGCCAGTTGTGTCAGGTTGTTAGGCCAAGCCTGGGGTGGCATAATGCATGCTGCAGCCCCTGGCAGGCCTTGGGTACACCAATGCCCTGGGTACCTAGTGTACACTGGTACAGGGGCTGACAGGGTGATCCACTTCCAATTGGTTATGCACCTAGGGTGCATAGTTTTAATTTAGTAGAGAGAACAGCAGGCTGGGGGTCTGATTGGCAGGCCCACAGCCTCAATATGTCAAAAACCAGTGAAGCAAAAAGCAAAAATTTGGGGTGACCATAGGATAGCAGACCCTACTCTCCTACAATATGTATTTATTTCTCAAAGTAACCCCTAGTCTCTTTATGAGCACAGGAGCACAAATCGTCAAACAAGATTATCACAGAATACACAGAAGTTGCACGTTATATGGATAGGCCCTGGTGGCCACTCAAACCATATACTAAAATAGTGGTATAAGTACCACGAACAGAAAAGGGAAAAGGCCTAGGGCCTCTAGAATCGCTGGGCCTACAAGGAGCTAACGTCAGTTAGTGACCAGGAGGTCCACGGGTGGCGTGTGCAGAGCAACTAGTCACACGCGTGCTCCCATAGGTTTCAATGGGGGCGTAAAAAGTACAAAGTTACTGCAAAGAGGATCTTCCGGATGGACTAGGAACTCAAGATTTGGAACACAGGCACTAGAGATGTAATACTACACTTGGGCACAGGTGTGCCAGCTTTACCTCACCCACAGGAAGCGGGTGCATAGGCCTCGAAGTGCGTTGGGTTTCTTCTATCTGTTCCGGGGAGCTTGAAGACAAAGATGCTGCAGGCGGTCGGTCCGGGAGAGATGCAGTGGATCCAAGAGTGGATCGGAGATGTTGAAGACCTGTAAGCAGAGGGGACAGTGTTCACAGTCACTAGCCAGTGACCAGCGTGGCACCAGGTGGGTACCAGGCGATGTCGGGTGCAAACAGGTGATGAGGGGTAGCTTGTCTCCGCAGCCACGTGGTCCCTGAAGGTCGACGACGTCCAGGAGTCGGCTCACGAGCTGTCCCACGCAGGCTCTCGCTGTCGGCGGTGTCGGCGACTTGATCGAAGCAAACAAGCCTTGGCAAAAGCAATTGTAGGAGGATTCGGAAATCAGCTGTTGGTTCTGACCAGCAAGGTCAGAGGAATTCCTCCTTTGGAGGGGAGCAAGGGCCAGTCTGGAGCAACCAGACCAGCGGTGTTTGTCGTAGATTTCGTCGCCAAGATGGCCACTAGCCAGCGGGCCAGCAACCGGTTAGGCGCGTCGAGTGGCAAAATGCAGAAGGGCCCCACGCAGATCGTGGAGATGCTGGAGGGCTCACCTTTGGTGCAGATGCTGCTCTAGGGTTGGGCTTCTCAGGACCCAAAGCACAACTTGGAGGGAGCCTCGGTTGTTGCACTTGTCAGCTTGTCGTAGTCGTTCCAAGATGGCTGGCTCCACGTGTCTCGGTGCCTCCACGGGTCTCCTCTTTTCAGGGACTGTGGATCGGGTGGTGAGAGGTCTGGAGGTCCAGGTCTTGTCAGTCTCTGGGCTCGGGCTCCGGCGGGAGGCGGCGGCAAAGCAGACGTTGATGCGCTGCAGATAGCCTGAGAGCCTGAATGGCAGGATCTCAGGCCAACTAAGTCGAAAAACCAGCTAGACACTAGGCAAAAATTTGGGGGTAACCATAGTCAGATATCCACCTTCCTACACAACCCCCCCCCAAACGAAGGGAGATAAGGCTGACCTTGACCAGGTAAGCCTATATTGCCCAAGTGGCCATATAAGGAGGAACCAGCACTGGCATGGTTACCCCCTGTCTCATGGTCCACTAAGCAATCCCTCACCCTAAGGGTATCAGAGGGTCTCCACCATAGGGAATCTCTACCTGTGGTGTGTCTTGGCAAAGTAAAAGGCTGGTGTTGAGATGGAGTACTGAAGTGAGTGTCCTCAAAGTGAGGCCTCAGCTTCCTCCAATCATCCTCCACCATGGATGCCTTTCTTTCTTTAACTGAGTTGCACTGTGCTCTCAGGGTCAGCCTCTGGCTACCTAAAGCTGGAGGCTGGGTCCCTTTTGTGGGCTTACTGGAGGGACAGGTCAGGTTTGGGGCCCTAAGGTCCCATGTTTGCCTGTGCCCAACAGAATCCCCCTGGGGGAGGTCCCTAACTACCTGTAAAGGAGATCCCTCAGGAATATTTTTACCCATCACCTGACTAGGGCTACTAGCCAGGCAATCCTCATTCTTTTGATGGGGGGGTTCTTGTGGACAGGGGCCCTCTGGGGGTCCACTGGCCTCCCTGACCTCTGCAGCCCTGGGCTGACTGAGGCAGGGTAGAGAGAGGCAGGCTACCTGCACCAGACTGGATCCCACCTTGGAAGGGGCCACTGACATCAGAGGCTCTGCCAGGCCAGGCCTGGCTACCTCTGGGGCAGTTCCTTCACAAGGGGTGAGGTCAGATCCCTGAGGAGGCTGACCTTTTCCTAATGTCTGGGGAGAGGGAGACTTTTCTTCCTCCCCACTACTCTCAGTTTGTGTGGAGTGATCCATTGTTTCAGGCTTCACTACACCTATGTCAGTCTGAGTATAGGCTGAGACCATTACAGCCTTGCCAACCTTTTCAGGGGGGCACTCAGTTTGTGTTTGAGCTGTGACTGTCACAGCTCTGCCAGTCCCTACAGGGAAGTCTGTCTGTGCCTGGGCTGTGGCTACCACTGCCCTTCCAACCTTTTCAGGGAGGAAATCTATTTGGACAGGGGTTGTGAATGGCACAACCCCCCTACCCTTTTGTGAAAGGCCTACCATTTTAGAATGGGTGTCTTGTTCAACTCCAGCCCAAGCTGAGAGTTCTAAGTCATTCCCCAGTAAGCAGTCTACAGGCAAGGTTGGGGACACTGCTACCCTTTTAGGGCCAGTGACCCCTCCCCAGCTGAGACATACCTCTGCCATGGGATGACTGTTCTGTTTGCCATCAATGTTAGTCACCTGGTAGGAGAAACCGGGCAAAAGCTGCTCAGAGGGAACTAGCCAATGGGCCACCATTGTGATGCTAGCCCCAGTGTCTCTGTAGGCCTCAGCTTTTGTACCATTGATGTAGGGCTCCTGTCTGTACCTACCCAAAGTGTTGGGACAGGCAGTGAAGTTGGCAAACCCCATGCCACCATCACAGACAAGAGTGGTTGCTGTAGGGGAATTGGCTAAGCCAGGGTCCCCCTGTGTTCCCCAAGTAAACCCACCCAGATTTCTGGGGGCACTCCCACCACCTGGGGGATTACTGCTGACAGTAATGGGTGGTGTGACAGGAGCAATTGGAGGAACAGTTTTGTTTTTAGCCCTTGGGCAACCGCTGTCAGTTTTCCAATGCCCAGGAGTTTTACACTCATGGCAGTAGGGCTTTTTAGCTGTGGTAGAGGAGGGAGCTTGGGACCCACCACCCTGTGTGGAGTTTTGGGGCCCTGAGGAAGGTTTCTCTTTTTCTTTATCCCCACCCTTCTCTTGAGGCTTGGTGGTATCTTTCTTTTGGTCACCACCCTGGTTTTTAGGCCTGATCCTGGTCCTGACCCATTTATCTGCCCTCTTTCCCAATTCTTGGGGAGAGGTCAAATCTGAGTCTACCAGGTGTTGATGGAGAAGCTGGTTTTGACAATTACTTAAAATCTGCTCTCTCATCATCAAATTGTACAATCCTGTATAATCAGACACCTTACTTCCCAGCAACCAACCCTCCAAAGCCTTAGTGGCACATTCCACATATTCAGACCAGTCCTGAGTCTGTGTCTTCTGGGTGTCTCTGAACATTAACCTGTACTGTTCAGTGGTTAAGCCTAACCCATCAACTAGGACACTCTTCAGGACTCTGTAATTTCTGACATCCTCTTCTCTAACAGTGAGGAGTCTATCTCTGCCTCTCCCCTCAAAGGAGAGCCATAAGATTGCTGCCCACTGGTCTTCAGGAACCTGCTGCACTTTGCAGGCTCTCTCAAGAGCAGTCATCCATTTGTGGATGTCATCCCCACTTTTGTAGGGGGGCACAATCTTGGACAGGTTCCTATTGTCAAAGACCCTATCTTTGTCCCTAGGGACATTGCTGCCACCAGTGGGTATAGACCCACTCTCTCTATGCTGCCTAGCCTTGCTCAGTTTTTCTTCCATCAGGGCTACTTCTAGCTCCTGCTTCCTGATCCTCAGCTGGGCTTCCTGCATTCTGGCCTCATGTTCCCGCCTCTGAGGGGTGGTCAGTCTCCTTCTGGAGTGACCTTGAGAGCCTCTAGAGCCATGGGAAGCATTGGAGTCACCTGAGCGATTCCTTTGCCTTCCAAGCCCTGTGTTAAGTCCACTGGGGAGATCCAATGGGGTGAACCCACTGTCAGTCCCCAATAGCCTTAGTTTAGCTGGGCCAAGTATAACACTTGGCACTGGGCTAGTTCTCCCTTCATCCCCACTCACATCTGTATCCCCATCACTTTCTTCCTCTGTGGTAGGCATCCCATCTAAGGGGTGACTATTGGGAAGGGGTACTTCAGTGGCATCTTCAGAAGGGGGGCCTCCTGTTCCTGTCCCTAAGGGGGCTAACTGGGAAGCTTTCTTGAGTGCTCTCTGATTCTCATCATTCTGTAAGAGCTCTCTGAGCTCAGCAGAGTTTGGGTTCTTGGGCTGTTTAAGGCCTCTAAGAGTTGCCAAATGCCTGAGCTCATTCTGATTAAGGGTAGCAAAGCTGGTTGGTGCCCTCTGGGGGTCACTCTCGACAGAGATGGGTACAGTGGACCCCTCTGCCCCGGCCATTGCTCTTAAGTGTGGGTGGATGTGTTGCAATCTACCTACACTTGGGTTTACCTACTAAACCTATCTAGTAGTTGTAGTCAGGGTGTGCTACTCCCTTTGCTCTACAACAACTAAGTTCAGTAGAACTTATGTATATCTAATCTTGTTTTATATGTACCTACAGGTACCTATGTGATCTTTCAATTGGTAACCAAGAGATTACAATGGTAAAACACAGCAAGCTCAAATCCCACCGCTGCCACCAATGTGAGAAGTTGGCCTGGTATATGATGCTCACTAGTTAAAGTGATCACCTTGTACCATGCCAAGCAACCCTTATGGTGTGGTTGTAAGTCAACCTTTTCGGACCAGCTGCCCTAGTGGTAGCGTAGGCTAAGCAGTCTTTGAGGCTAAACTCGTGAAGCGTGTTAAGCCAGCTGTTTTACCAAATGTAACCCCCTTTTATACCAATGAAAGGACACCACACAGATATATATTCAAAATATATATGTATTTATTTCTCAAAGTAACCCCTAGTCTCTTTATGAGCACAGGAGCACAAATCGTCAAACAAGATTATCACAGAATACACAGAAGTTGCACGTTATATGGATAGGCCCTGGTGGCCACTCAAACCATATACTAAAATAGTGGTATAAGTACCACGAACAGAAAAGGGAAAAGGCCTAGGGCCTCTAGAATCGCTGGGCCTACAAGGAGCTAACGTCAGTTAGTGACCAGGAGGTCCACGGGTGGCGTGTGCAGAGCAACTAGTCACACGCGTGCTCCCATAGGTTTCAATGGGGGCGTAAAAAGTACAAAGTTACTGCAAAGAGGATCTTCCGGATGGACTAGGAACTCAAGATTTGGAACACAGGCACTAGAGATGTAATACTACACTTGGGCACAGGTGTGCCAGCTTTACCTCACCCACAGGAAGCGGGTGCATAGGCCTCGAAGTGCGTCGGGTTTCTTCTATCTGTTCCGGGGAGCTTGAAGACAAAGATGCTGCAGGCGGTCGGTCCGGGAGAGATGCAGTGGATCCAAGAGTGGATCGGAGATGTTGAAGACCTGTAAGCAGAGGGGACAGTGTTCACAGTCACTAGCCAGTGACCAGCGTGGCACCAGGTGGGTACCAGGCGATGTCGGGTGCAAACAGGTGATGAGGGGTAGCTTGTCTCCGCAGCCACGTGGTCCCTGAAGGTCGACGACGTCCAGGAGTCGGCTCACGAGCTGTCCCACGCAGGCTCTCGCTGTCGGCGGTGTCGGCGACTTGATCGAAGCAAACAAGCCTTGGCAAAAGCAATTGTAGGAGGATTCGGAAATCAGCTGTTGGTTCTGACCAGCAAGGTCAGAGGAATTCCTCCTTTGGAGGGGAGCAAGGGCCAGTCTGGAGCAACCAGACCAGCGGTGTTTGTCGTAGATTTCGTCGCCAAGATGGCCACTAGCCAGCGGGCCAGCAACCGGTTAGGCGCGTCGAGTGGCAAAATGCAGAAGGGCCCCACGCAGATCGTGGAGATGCTGGAGGGCTCACCTTTGGTGCAGATGCTGCTCTAGGGTTGGGCTTCTCAGGACCCAAAGCACAACTTGGAGGGAGCCTCGGTTGTTGCACTTGTCAGCTTGTCGTAGTCGTTCCAAGATGGCTGGCTCCACGTGTCTCGGTGCCTCCACGGGTCTCCTCTTTTCAGGGACTGTGGATCGGGTGGTGAGAGGTCTGGAGGTCCAGGTCTTGTCAGTCTCTGGGCTCGGGCTCCGGCGGGAGGCGGCGGCAAAGCAGACGTTGATGCGCTGGATGGTGCTTGCGTTAGCAAGGTGGTCACTCCCTGACCACAGGGGAGATTTTCTTCAGTCTTCTGTGCAGCAGAATGTCGAAGTTCCCGTCTTCTTCTTAGTTTCAAGTTGATTCCAGGATGTCTGAAGTCTTAGGACACAGCTCCTACCTTTATTCGGATTCTAGGGGCCGGACTACCTGCTAGGTCCCTCCCTATGGGTGGGACCAGGAAGGGGGGTGGTTACACCCCCAATCCTTTGTCCAGCTCGCCCCAGGCCCGGGACTGGTGTGCCCCAGGACCGGTTTGAACTGGCATATGCCCCGAGGCTCCTTGTGAGCCACAGGCATGTCTGGTTTCTTTCAAGCCCTACCTGACCAATACACAAAATCCTGTCTGGGGTGGTGCATGCACCTCCCCTGGCAGGAAACCCTTTGTCCACACCTCCCAAGCTGGAAGGACTCCCAGCAGCAGGAGGGCAGACTTGTGTCTGTGGTGGCAGCATCCATTTTGTGGAGCTGAGGCTATGTCTGATTTTACCCGGGTTTCAGGCACTGTACATGTCGTGTCCCTCTAGAAGGGTGGAATGCTAACCCCGTCGCCAGAATTGGCGAGGGGTTAGTATTCCAATTCGTATGACACCTTACTCGACATGTTTTGATAAAGCCAAACCAAAGATAGCATTTAACCGCGAGGTTCATAATGCACTTAAGAGTATATGGTATGACGATATCTGGAAACAGTAGAAGGAAGTTGTTCCGACCACTGCAGACAGGCTCAGCTCATGCCAGAGCACCATCTCACATGGAACCAAGCACTCTGCCTTCAGGATTGTTAAGGCCTGCCATAGGAGTGACTTATAGGTTACCAGGTGTCCCATTTAAGTTTAGGTATAGGTATACTACACCTACGTAAGAGGTGATTACACCAACTTACCCCAGCTGAGTGATCAGCCAGTTGTGTCAGATTGTTAGGCCAAGCCTGGGGTGGCATAATACATGCTTCAGCCCCTGGCAGGCCTTGGATACACCAATGCCCTGGGTACCTAGTGTACACTGGTACAGGGGCTGACAGGGTGATCCAACCAATTGGGTATGTACCTAGGGTACATGGAGTCCATTTTACAGAGAGAGCAGATAGCCTGAGAGCCTGAATGGCAGGATCTCAGGCCAACTAAGTCGAAAAACCAGCTAGACACTAGGCAAAAATTTGGGGGTAACCATAGTCAGATATCCACCTTCCTACAACTGGCATATGCCCCGAGGCTCCTTGTGAGCCACAGGCATGTCTGGTTTCTTTCAAGCCCTACCTGACCAATACACAAAATCCTGTCTGGGGTGGTGCTCGCACCTCCCCTGGCAGGAAACCCTTTGTCCACACCTCCCAAGCTGGAAGGACTCCCAGCAGCAGGAGGGCAGACTTGTGTCTGTGGTGGCAGCATCCATTTTGTGGAGCTGAGGCTATGTCTGATTTTACCCGGGTTTCAGGTACTGTACATGTCGTGTCCCTCTAGAAGGGTGGAATGCTAACCCCGTCGCCAGAATTGGCGAGGGGTTAGTATTCCAATTCGTATGACACCTTACTCGACATGTTTTGATAAAGCCAAACCAAAGATAGCATTTAACCGCGAGGTTCATAATGCACTTAAGAGTATATGGTATGACGATATCTGGAAACAGTAGAGGGAAGTTGTTCCGACCACTGCAGACAGGCTCAGCTCATGCCAGAGCACCATCTCACATGGAACCAAGCACTCTGCCTTCAGGATTGTTAAGGCCTGCCATAGGAGTGACTTATAGGTTACCAGGTGTCCCATTTAAGGTTAGGTATAGGTATACTACACCTAAGTAAGAGGTGATTACACCAACTTACCCCAGCTGAGTGATCAGCCAGTTGTGTCAAATCGTTAGGCCAAGCCTGGGGTGGCATAATACATGCTGCAGCCCTTGGCAGGCCTTGGGTATACCAATGCCCTGGGTACCTAGTGTACACTGGTACAGGGGCTGACAGGGTGATCCACTTCCAATTGGTTATGCACCTAGGGTGCATAGTTTTAATTTAGTAGAGAGAACAGCAGGCTGGGGGTCTGATTGGCAGGCCCACAGCCTCAATATGTCAAAAACCAGTGAAGCAAAAAGCAAAAATTTGGGGTGACCATAGGATAGCAGACCCTACTCTCCTACACAACCCCCCCCCAAACGCTGGGACATTAAACTAGCCTTGACCAGTCTCGTCTTCATGTCCTAAGTGGAAGTACCTGGAGAGACCATCTGCATTCCCATGGTCAGTACCTGGCCGGTGCTCCACTGTAAAGTCCATCCCCTGTAGGGAAATGGACCACCTAAGCAGTTTGGGGTTTTCACCCTTCATCTGATTTAGCCACAAGAGGGGCTTATGGTCGGTCTGAATCTTGAAGTGAGTGCCAAACAAGTATGGCCTCAGCTTCTTCAGGGCCCACACCACAGCAAAGGCCTCCCTCTCAATAGCTGACCAATTCTTCTCTCTGGGGGTCAACCTTCTGCTAATAAAAGCAATGGGTTGGTCTTGACCATCTACATTAAGTTGTGACAGCACAGCTCCCACACCCAACTCAGAAGCATCTGTTTGGACAATAAACTCTTTGGAGTAGTCAGGACTTTTCAGGATAGGTGCAGAGCACATGGCCTCCTTCAGGTCATCAAATGCCTTTTGACAGCTTACTGTCCACTGAACCTTTTTGGGCATCTTCTTGGATGTCAGATCATTAAGAGGAGTCACAATGGACCCATAGTTCTTAACAAACTTCCTGTAGTACCCAGTCAAGCCCAAGAAAGCTCGAACTTGAGTCTGGGTGGTTGGAGGGGACCAGTCCTTGATGGATTGTATCTTACTCTCCAGTGGTTGAACTTGGCCTCCACCTACAAGGTGGCCCAAATATACAACCTTACTCTGCCCTATCTGGCACTTAGTAGCCTTGATAGTGAGGCCTGCCCTCTGCAGGGCCTCAAGAGCCTTCTTCAGGTGGATCAGGTGATCCTCCCAGGTGGAGCTAAAGACAGCAATGTCATCAAGATATGCTGCACAAAAGTCAACCAACCCAGTAAGGACTTGGTTCACCAGCCTTTGGAAGGTGGCAGGTGCATTCTTCAGACCAAAGGGCATCACCACAAACTGATAATGCCCACCTGGGGTTGAGAATGCTGTTTTGGCCTTAGACTCCTCAGCTAATCTGATTTGCCAATAGCCAGCTGTTAAGTCAAATGTGCTCAAAAACTTTGCAGAAGCTAGTTTGTCTATGAGCTCATCTGCCCTTGGAATAGGGTGTGCATCTGTCCTGGTGACAGCATTGAGTCCTCTGTAATCCACACAGAACCTCATCTCTCTCTTGCCATCTTTGGTGTGAGTTTTGGGGACCAGAACCACTGGGCTAGCCCAGGGGCTCTCTGAGGGTTCAATGACACCTAATTCCAGCATTTTATGTACCTCAGCCTTTATACAGTCCCTGACGTGGTCAGGTTGTCTGTAAAGTTTGTTCTTTACAGGCAGACTGTCACCAGTGTCCACAACATGGGTACACCAGTCAGTTTGACTAGGTATCAAGGAAAACATATGTGAAAATGATTGTAGAACCTGTCTACATTCAGTCTGCTGATGGGCAGTGAGGTTGCCTCCAAGGGTCACTCCTTCAACTGAGCCATCTTCAGGGTTCTGAGACAACAGGTCTGGGAGAGGGTCACTCTCTTCCTCCTGTCCCTCATCTGTAGCCATGAGCAAGCCCATGTCTGCCCTGTCAACATATGCTTTAAGCCTGTTAACATGGAGTACCCTGTGGGGACTCCTGGGAGTTCCTAGGTCCACCAAGTAGGTGACCTCTCCCTTCTTTTCCAGGATTGTATGGGGTCCAGACCATTTGTCTTGGAGTGCTGCTGGGGCCACTGGCTCCAACACCCATACCTTCTGTCCTGGCTGAAACTCAACCAAGACAGCCTTTTGGTCATGCCAAGCTTTCTGTAAGGCCTGGCTTGCCTCAAGGTTTTTGGATGCTGTAGGAGAGTAGGGTCTGCTATCCTATGGTCACCCCAAATTTTTGCTTTTTGCTTCACTGGTTTTTGACATATTGAGGCTGTGGGCCTGCCAATCAGACCCCCAGCCTGCTGTTCTCTCTACTAAATTACAACTATGCACCCTAGGTGCATAACCAATTGGAAGTGGATCACCCTGTCAGCCCCTGTACCAGTGTACACTAGGTACCCAGGGCATTGGTGTACCCAAGGCCTGCCAGGGGCTGCAGCATGTATTATGCCACCCCAGGCTTGGCCTAACAATCTGACACAACTGGCTGATCACTCAGCTGGGGTAAGTTGGTGTAATCACCTCTTACTTAGGTGTAGTATACCTATACCTAACCTTAAATGGGACACCTGGTAACCTATGAGTCACTCCTATGGCAGGCCTTAACAATCCTGAAGGCAGAGTGCTTGGTTCCATGTGAGATGGTGCTCTGGCATGAGCTGAGCCTGTCTGCAGTGGTCGGAACAACTTCCTTCTGCTGTTTCCAGATATCGTCATACCATATACTCTTAAGTGCATTATGAACCTCGCGGTTAAATGCTATCTTTGGTTTGGCTTTATCAAAACATGTCGAGTAAGGTGTCATACGAATTGGAATACTAACCCCTCGCCAATTCTGGCGACGGGGTTAGCATTCCACCCTTCTAGAGGGACACGACATGTACAGTACCTGAAACCCGGGTAAAATCAGACATAGCCTCAGCTCCACAAAATGGATGCTGCCACCACAGACACAAGTCTGCCCTCCTGCTGCTGGGAGTCCTTCCAGCTTGGGAGGTGTGGACAAAGGGTTTCCTGCCAGGGGAGGTGCGTGCACCACCCCAGACAGGATTTTGTGTATTGGTCAGGTAGGGCTTGAAAGAAACCAGACATGCCTGTGGCTCACAAGGAGCCTCGGTGCATATGCCAGTTCAAACCGGTCCTGGGGCACACCAGTCCCGGGCCTGGGGCGAGCTGGACAAAGGATTGGGGGTGTAACCACCCCCCTTCCTGGTCCCACCCATAGGGAGGGACCTAGCAGGTAGTCCGGCCCCTAGAATCCGAATAAAGGTAGGAGCTGTGTCCTAAGACTTTAGACATCCTGGAATCAACTTGAAACTAAGAAGAAGACGGGAACTTCGACATTCTGCTGCACAGAAGACTGAAGAAAATCTCCCCTGTGGTCAGGGAGTGACCACCTTGCTAACGCAAGCACCATCCAGCGAATCAACGTCTGCTTTGCCGCCGCCTCCCGCCGGAGCCCGAGCCCAGAGACTGACAAGACCTGGACCTCCAGACCTCTCACCGCCCGATCCACAGTCCCTGAAAAGAGGAGACCCGTGGAGGCACCGAGACACGTGGAGCCAGCCATCTTGGAACGACTACGACAAGCTGACCAGTGCAACAACCGAGGCTCCCTCCAAGTTGTGCTTTGGGTCCTGAGAAGCCCAACCCTCGAGCAGCATCTGCACCAAAGGTGAGCCCTCCAGCATCTCCACGATCTGCGTGGGGCCCTTCTGCATTTTGCCACTCGACGCGCCTAACCGGTTGCTGGCCCGCTGGCTAGTGGCCATCTTGGCGACGAAATCTACGACAAACACCGCTGGTCTGGTTGCTCCAGACTGGCCCTTGCTCCCCTCCAAAGGAGCAATTCCTCTGACCTTGCTGGTCAGAACCAACAGCTGATTTCCGAATCCTCCTACAATTGCTTTTGCCAAGGCTTGTTTGCTTCGATCAAGTCGCCGACACCGCCGACAGCGAGAGCCTGCGTGGGACAGCTCGTGAGCCGACTCCTGGACGTCGTCGACCTTCAGGGACCACGTGGCTGCGGAGACAAGCTACCCCTCATCACCTGTTTGCACCCGACATCGCCTGGTACCCACCTGGTGCCACGCTGGTCACTGGCTAGTGACTGTGAACACTGTCCCCTCTGCTTACAGGTCTTCAACACCTCCGATCCACTCTTGGATCCACTGCATCTCTTCCCGACCGACCGCCTGCAGCATCTTTGTCCCAGGCTCAACGGAACAGATAGAAGAAACCCGACGCACTTTGAGGCCTATGCACCCGCTTCCTGTGGGTGAGGTAAAGCTGGTACTCCGGTGCCCATGTGTAGTAATACATCTCTAGTGCCTGTGTTCCAAATCTTAAGTTCCTAGGTCATCCGGAAGATTCCTTTTGCAGTAACTTTGTACTTTTTACGCACCCATTGAAACCTATGGGAGCCCGCGTGTGACTATTTGCTCTGCACACGCCACCCGTGGACCTCCTGGTCACTAACTGACGTTAGCTCCTTGTAGGCCCAGCGATTCTAGAGGCCCTAGGCCTTTTCCCTTTCCTGTTCGTGGTACTTATACCACTATTTTAGTATATGGTTCGAGTGGCCACCAGGGCCTAGCCATATAAAGTGCAACTTCTGTGTATTCTGTGATAATCTTGTTTGACGATTTGTGCTCCTGTGCTCATAAAGAGACTAGGGGTTACTTTGAGAAATAAATACATATATATTTTGAATATATATCTGTGTGGTGTCCTTTCATTGGTATAAAAGGGGGTTACTATTGGTAAAACAGCTTGCTTAACACGCTTCACGAGTTTAGCCTCAAAGACTGCTTAGCCTACGCTACCACTAGGGCAGCTAGTCCGAAAAGGTTGACTTACAACCACACCATAAGGGTTGCTTGGCATGGTACAAGGTGATCACTTTAACTAGTGAGCATCATATACCAGGCCAACTTCTCACATTGGTGAGCAGCGGTTGGATTTGAGCTTGCTGTGTTTTACCATTGTAATCTCTTGGTTACCAATTGAAAGATCACATAGGTACCTGTAGGTACATATAAAACAAGATTAGATATACTTAAGTTCTACTGAACTTAGTTGTTGTAGAGCAAAGGGAGTAGCACACCCTGACTACAACTACTAGATAGGTTTAGTAGGTAAACCCAAGTGTAGGTAGATTGCAACACATCCACCCACACTTAAGAGCAATGGCCGGGGCAGAGGGGCCCACTGTACCCATCTCTGTTGAGAGTGACCCCCAGAGGGCACCATCCAGCTTTGCTACCCTTAATCAGAATGAGCTCAGGCATTTGGCAACTCTTAGAGGCCTTAAACAGCCCAAGAACCCAAACTCTGCTGAGCTCAGAGAGCTCTTACAGAATGATGAGAATCAGAGAGCACTCAAGAAAGCTTCCCAGTTAGCCCCCTTAGGGACAGGAACAGGAGGCCCCCCTTCTAAAGATGCCACTGAAGTACCCCTTCCCAATAGTCACCCCTTAGATGGGATGCCTACCACAGAGGATGAGAGTGAAAAGGATACTGACAGTAGTGAGGATGAAGGGAGAACTAGCCCAGTGCCAAGTGTTATACTTGGCCCAGCTAAACCAAGGCTATTGGGGACTGACAGTGGGTTCAACCCACTGGATCTCCCCAGTGGACTTAACACAGGGCTTGGAAGGCAAAGGAATCGCTCAGGTGACTCCAATGCTTCCCATGGCTCTAGAGGCTCTCAAGGTCACTCCAGGAGAAGGATGACCACCCCTCAGAGGAGGGAACATGAGGCCAAGATGCAAGAGGCCCAGCTGAGGATCAGGAAGCAGGAGCTAGAAGTAGCCCTGATGGAAGAGAAACTTAGCAAGGCTAGACAGCATAAAGAGAGTGGGTCTATACCCACTGGTGGCAGCATTGTCCCTAAGGACAAAGATAGGGTTTTCGACAATAGAAACCTGTCTAAGGTTGTGCCCCCCTACAAAAGTGGGGATGACATCCACAAGTGGATAACTGCTCTTGAAAGAGCCTGCAAAGTACAGCAGGTTCCTGAAGATCAGTGGGCAGCAATCCTCTGGCTCTCCTTTGAAGGAAGAGGCAGAGACAGACTCCTCACTGTTAGAGAAGAGGATGTCAGAAACTACAGAGTCCTGAAGAGTGTTCTAGTTGATGGGTTAGGCTTAACCACTGAGCAGTACAGGTTAATGTTCAGAGACACCCAAAAGACACAGACTCAGGACTGGTCTGAATACATTGAATGTGCCACTAAGGCTTTGGAGGGTTGGTTGCTGGGAAGTAAGGTATCTGATTTTACAGGATTGTATAATTTGATGATGAGAGAACAGATTTTAAATAACTGTCAAAACCAGCAACTGCATCAACACTTGGTTGACTCTGATCTGACCTCTCCCCAAGAATTGGGAAAGAAGGCAGACAAATGGGTCAGAACCAGGGTTAAGCAAAAGAACCAGAACCAGGGCCAAGGGGGTGATCAGAAGAAAACAGACCAAAAGGGTGGAGATCAGAAACCTAAAGACCAGAAGTCTTCAACAGGGCCCCAAACTACTGCTAAGGAGGGTGGGTCCCAACAGTCCAAGAAGAAGAAAGAAGGTCAGAAGAAACCCTGGTGCAATCATTGTAAAAATACAACTCACTGGACTAGTGATTGCAAAAAGGGTGGAGCCCCCAACACTGTTGCCCCTAAGGCACCTGCTCCCAGTACTACTGTTAGCAGTGTTGGTCCCCAGACAAAGGGTGTAGTGGGAATCACTATGGGAACTGAAGGAGATTCTGACTTAGACAGAACCCTGACACAGGCAGTCTTGATCTGTGATGGGGACATTGATTTGTCCCTGACTGTGAGCCCCAGTAACCTGGGCAAGTACAGACAGACTCCTTTAATTAATGACAAAGTGGCTCAAGCCTACAGGGACACATGTGCCAGTGTCACTATGGTGACACCAGGCTTTGTGGATCCTGGACAGTACATACCAGGTGAGAACTACCTGGTGACCAATGCCAGCAATGCCACTACTTCACATAGTGTGGCAGTTGTTAACTTCTCATGGGGAGGGGTAACTGGCCTCAAAAGGGTTGTGGTTAGTGCAGACCTCCCAGTAGAATGTTTGTTGGGCAATGACCTAGAGAGTTCTCTATGGTCAGAAGTGGAGTACAGGACTCATGCAGAGATGTTAGGTATATCATCACATGTCCTTGCTGTGACCAGGTCACAGGCCAAAAAGTGCCTCACTGAACCTCAGGTCTTGGATCCTGGAACAATGGACCAAGCACCTACCAAGAAGAAGAACAGGAGGGTCAAGGCTGTGCCTTCCCCCCTGCCTCAGAGTGATGATCAGCCTTCCCAGGAAGCTGATCTAGAGGACCCTGAAGGAACTGTCCCTGAAGAGCTTGAACCTGATCAGGTTGAGTTTCTGGGGACAGGGGGACCTTCAAGGGCTGACTTGAGGCAGGCTCAGTTATCCTGTCCCTCTCTTGAACCCCTCAGACAGCTGGCTGCTGCTGAGGCTGCTGGGAATGCTCAAGGTACCCATAAAGTGTATTGGGATGAAGGGCTCCTTTATTCAGAGGCTAGAGACCCCAAGCCTGGTGCTACCAGGAGGTTGGTCATACCTCTGCAATTTAGGGGCTTCCTTCTTACCTTGGCCCATGACATTCCTTTAGCAGGACACCTAGGCCAGAATAAGACCTGGGACAGACTTGTCCCTCACTTTCACTGGCCTCATATGAATGAAGATACAAAGGAGTTTTGTCGCTCCTGTGTTACCTGCCAAGCCAGTGGCAAATCAGGTGGCACAACAAAGGCCCCCCTGATACCACTACCTGTGGTGGGGGTTCCCTTTGAAAGAGTGGGAATAGACATAGTGGGTCCCATGGATCCTCCCACTGCATCTGGGCACAGATTTATACTGGTGGTAGTGGATCATGCCACCAGGTATCCAGAGGCAATTCCCCTTAGGACCACTACAGCTCCTGTTGTGGCCAGGGCCCTGCTGGGAGTATTCTCCAGAGTGGGGTTTCCTAAGGAGGTAGTATCTGACAGAGGTACCAACTTTATGTCAGGATACTTGACAGCTATGTGGAAGGAATGTGGTGTCAACTACAAGTTCACCACCCCTTATCACCCACAATGCAATGGGCTTGTTGAGAGATTCAACAAGACCCTAAAGGGTATGATCAAAGGATTACCTGAAAAGCTCAGGCGAAGATGGGACATCCTTCTACCCTGCCTTCTGTTTGCTTACAGAGAGGTCCCACAAAAAGGAGTTGGCTACAGCCCCTTTGAATTGTTGTTTGGGCACCCTGTGAGAGGCCCACTGTGTTTGGTGAAGGAAGGCTGGGAGTTACCTCTCAAAAAGCCTAAGCTAGACATAGTGGACTATGTACTTGGTCTCCGCTCCAGGATGGCTGAGTATATGGAGAAGGCATCTAAAAACCTTGAGGCAAGCCAGGCCTTACAGAAAGCTTGGCATGACCAAAAGGCTGTCTTGGTTGAGTATCAGCCAGGACAGAAGGTATGGGTGTTGGAGCCAGTGGCCCCAGCAGCACTCCAAGACAAATGGTCTGGACCCCATACAATCCTGGAAAAGAAGGGAGAGGTCACCTACTTGGTGGACCTAGGAACTCCCAGGAGTCCCCACAGGGTACTCCATGTTAACAGGCTTAAAGCATATGTTGACAGGGCAGACATGGGCTTGCTCATGGCTACAGATGAGGGACAGGAGGAAGAGAGTGACCCTCTCCCAGACCTGTTGTCTCAGAACCCTGAAGATGGCTCAGTTGAAGGAGTGACCCTTGGAGGCAACCTCACTGCCCATCAGCAGACTGAATGTAGACAGGTTCTACAATCATTTTCACATATGTTTTCCTTGATACCTAGTCAAACTGACTGGTGTACCCATGTTGTGGACACTGGTGACAGTCTGCCTGTAAAGAACAAACTTTACAGACAACCTGACCACGTCAGGGACTGTATAAAGGCTGAGGTACATAAAATGCTGGAATTAGGTGTCATTGAACCCTCAGAGAGCCCCTGGGCTAGCCCAGTGGTTCTGGTCCCCAAACCTCACACCAAAGATGGCAAGAGAGAGATGAGGTTCTGTGTGGACTACAGAGGACTCAATGCTGTCACCAGGACAGATGCACACCCTATTCCAAGGGCAGATGAGCTCATAGACAAACTAGCTTCTGCAAAGTTTTTGAGCACATTTGACTTGACAGCTGGCTATTGGCAAATCAGGTTAGCTGAGGAGTCTAAGGCCAAAACAGCATTCTCAACCCCAGGTGGGCATTATCAGTTTGTGGTGATGCCCTTTGGTCTGAAGAATGCACCTGCCACCTTCCAAAGGCTGGTGAACCAAGTCCTTACTGGGTTGGATGACTTTTGCGCAGCATATCTTGATGACATTGCTGTCTTTAGTTCCACCTGGGAGGATCACCTGATCCACCTGAAGAAGGCTCTTGAGGCTCTGCAAAGGGCAGGCCTCACTATCAAGGCTACTAAGTGCCAGATAGGGCAGAGTAAGGTTGTGTATTTGGGCCACCTTGTAGGTGGGGGCCAAGTTCAACCACTGGAGAGTAAGATACAGTCCATCAAGGATTGGTCCCCTCCAACCACCCAGACTCAAGTTCGAGCTTTCTTGGGCTTGACTGGGTATTACAGGAAGTTTGTTAAGAACTATGGGTCCATTGTGACTCCTCTTAATGATCTGACATCCAAGAAGATGCCCAAAAAGGTTCAGTGGACAGTAAGCTGTCAAAAGGCATTTGATGACCTGAAGGAGGCCATGTGCTCTGCACCTATCCTGAAAAGTCCTGACTACTCCAAAGAGTTTATTGTCCAAACAGATGCTTCTGAGTTGGGTGTGGGAGCTGTGCTGTCACAACTTAATGTAGATGGTCAAGACCAACCCATTGCTTTTATTAGCAGAAGGTTGACCCCCAGAGAGAAGAATTGGTCAGCTATTGAGAGGGAGGCCTTTGCTGTGGTGTGGGCCCTGAAGAAGCTGAGGCCATACTTGTTTGGCACTCACTTCAAGATTCAGACCGACCATAAGCCCCTCTTGTGGCTAAATCAGATGAAGGGTGAAAACCCCAAACTGCTTAGGTGGTCCATTTCCCTACAGGGGATGGACTTTACAGTGGAGCACCGGCCAGGTACTGACCATGGGAATGCAGATGGTCTCTCCAGGTACTTCCACTTAGGACATGAAGACGAGACTGGTCAAGGCTAGTTTAATGTCCCAGCGTTTGGGGGGGGGTTGTGTAGGAGAGTAGGGTCTGCTATCCTATGGTCACCCCAAATTTTTGCTTTTTGCTTCACTGGTTTTTGACATATTGAGGCTGTGGGCCTGCCAATCAGACCCCCAGCCTGCTGTTCTCTCTACTAAATTACAACTATGCACCCTAGGTGCATAACCAATTGGAAGTGGATCACCCTGTCAGCCCCTGTACCAGTGTACACTAGGTACCCAGGGCATTGGTGTACCCAAGGCCTGCCAGGGGCTGCAGCATGTATTATGCCACCCCAGGCTTGGCCTAACAATCTGACACAACTGGCTGATCACTCAGCTGGGGTAAGTTGGTGTAATCACCTCTTACTTAGGTGTAGTATACCTATACCTAACCTTAAATGGGACACCTGGTAACCTATGAGTCACTCCTATGGCAGGCCTTAACAATCCTGAAGGCAGAGTGCTTGGTTCCATGTGAGATGGTGCTCTGGCATGAGCTGAGCCTGTCTGCAGTGGTCGGAACAACTTCCTTCTGCTGTTTCCAGATATCGTCATACCATATACTCTTAAGTGCATTATGAACCTCGCGGTTAAATGCTATCTTTGGTTTGGCTTTATCAAAACATGTCGAGTAAGGTGTCATACGAATTGGAATACTAACCCCTCGCCAATTCTGGCGACGGGGTTAGCATTCCACCCTTCTAGAGGGACACGACATGTACAGTACCTGAAACCCGGGTAAAATCAGACATAGCCTCAGCTCCACAAAATGGATGCTGCCACCACAGACACAAGTCTGCCCTCCTGCTGCTGGGAGTCCTTCCAGCTTGGGAGGTGTGGACAAAGGGTTTCCTGCCAGGGGAGGTGCGTGCACCACCCCAGACAGGATTTTGTGTATTGGTCAGGTAGGGCTTGAAAGAAACCAGACATGCCTGTGGCTCACAAGGAGCCTCGGTGCATATGCCAGTTCAAACCGGTCCTGGGGCACACCAGTCCCGGGCCTGGGGCGAGCTGGACAAAGGATTGGGGGTGTAACCACCCCCCTTCCTGGTCCCACCCATAGGGAGGGACCTAGCAGGTAGTCCGGCCCCTAGAATCCGAATAAAGGTAGGAGCTGTGTCCTAAGACTTTAGACATCCTGGAATCAACTTGAAACTAAGAAGAAGACGGGAACTTCGACATTCTGCTGCACAGAAGACTGAAGAAAATCTCCCCTGTGGTCAGGGAGTGACCACCTTGCTAACGCAAGCACCATCCAGCGAATCAACGTCTGCTTTGCCGCCGCCTCCCGCCGGAGCCCGAGCCCAGAGACTGACAAGACCTGGACCTCCAGACCTCTCACCGCCCGATCCACAGTCCCTGAAAAGAGGAGACCCGTGGAGGCACCGAGACACGTGGAGCCAGCCATCTTGGAACGACTACGACAAGCTGACCAGTGCAACAACCGAGGCTCCCTCCAAGTTGTGCTTTGGGTCCTGAGAAGCCCAACCCTCGAGCAGCATCTGCACCAAAGGTGAGCCCTCCAGCATCTCCACGATCTGCGTGGGGCCCTTCTGCATTTTGCCACTCGACGCGCCTAACCGGTTGCTGGCCCGCTGGCTAGTGGCCATCTTGGCGACGAAATCTACGACAAACACCGCTGGTCTGGTTGCTCCAGACTGGCCCTTGCTCCCCTCCAAAGGAGCAATTCCTCTGACCTTGCTGGTCAGAACCAACAGCTGATTTCCGAATCCTCCTACAATTGCTTTTGCCAGGGCTTGTTTGCTTCGATCAAGTCGCCGACACCGCCGACAGCGAGAGCCTGCGTGGGACAGCTCGTGAGCCGACTCCTGGACGTCGTCGACCTTCAGGGACCACGTGGCTGCGGAGACAAGCTACCCCTCATCACCTGTTTGCACCCGACATCGCCTGGTACCCACCTGGTGCCACGCTGGTCACTGGCTAGTGACTGTGAACACTGTCCCCTCTGCTTACAGGTCTTCAACACCTCCGATCCACTCTTGGATCCACTGCATCTCTTCCCGACCGACCGCCTGCAGCATCTTTGTCCCAGGCTCAACGGAACAGATAGAAGAAACCCGACGCACTTTGAGGCCTATGCACCCGCTTCCTGTGGGTGAGGTAAAGCTGGTACTCCGGTGCCCATGTGTAGTAATACATCTCTAGTGCCTGTGTTCCAAATCTTAAGTTCCTAGGTCATCCGGAAGATTCCTTTTGCAGTAACTTTGTACTTTTTACGCACCCATTGAAACCTATGGGAGCCCGCGTGTGACTATTTGCTCTGCACACGCCACCCGTGGACCTCCTGGTCACTAACTGACGTTAGCTCCTTGTAGGCCCAGCGATTCTAGAGGCCCTAGGCCTTTTCCCTTTCATGTTCGTGGTACTTATACCACTATTTTAGTATATGGTTCGAGTGGCCACCAGGGCCTAGCCATATAAAGTGCAACTTCTGTGTATTCTGTGATAATCTTGTTTGACGATTTGTGCTCCTGTGCTCATAAAGAGACTAGGGGTTACTTTGAGAAATAAATACATATATATTTTGAATATATATCTGTGTGGTGTCCTTTCATTGGTATAAAAGGGGGTTACTATTGGTAAAACAGCTTGCTTAACACGCTTCACGAGTTTAGCCTCAAAGACTGCTTAGCCTACGCTACCACTAGGGCAGCTAGTCCGAAAAGGTTGACTTACAACCACACCATAAGGGTTGCTTGGCATGGTACAAGGTGATCACTTTAACTAGTGAGCATCATATACCAGGCCAACTTCTCACAGATGCCTTCTCCATATACTCAGCCATCCTGGAGCGGAGACCAAGTACATAGTCCACTATGTCTAGTTTAGGCTTTTTGAGAGGTAACTCCCAGCCTTCCTTCACCAAACACAGTGGGCCTCTCACAGGGTGCCCAAACAACAATTCAAAGGGGCTGTAGCCAACTCCTTTTTGTGGGACCTCTCTGTAAGCAAACAGAAGGCAGGGTAGAAGGATGTCCCATCTTCGCCTGAGCTTTTCAGGTAATCCTTTGATCATACCCTTTAGGGTCTTGTTGAATCTCTCAACAAGCCCATTGCATTGTGGGTGATAAGGGGTGGTGAACTTGTAGTTGACACCACATTCCTTCCACATAGCTGTTAAGTATCCAGACATAAAGTTGGTACCTCTGTCAGATACTACCTCCTTAGGAAACTCCACTCTGGAGAATACTCCCAGCAGGGCCCTGGCCACAACAGGAGCTGTAGTGGTCCTAAGGGAATTGCCTCTGGGTACCTGGTGGCATGATCCACTACCACCAGTATAAATCTGTGCCCAGATGCAGTGGGAGGATCCATGGGACCCACTATGTCTATTCCCACTCTTTCAAAGGGAACCCCCACCACAGGTAGTGGTATCAGGGGGGCCTTTGTTGTGCCACCTGATTTGCCACTGGCTTGGCAGGTAACACAGGAGCGACAAAACTCCTTTGTATCTTCATTCATATGGGGCCAGTGAAAGTGAGGGACAAGCCTGTCCCAAGTCTTGTTCTGGCCTAAGTGTCCTGCTAAAGGAATATCATGGGCCAAGGTAAGAAGGAAGCCCCTAAATTGCAGAGGTATAACCAACCTCCTGGTTGCACCAGGCTTGGGGTCTCTAGCCTCTGAATAAAGGAGCCCTTCATCCCAATACACTTTATGGGTACCTTGAGCATTCCCAGCAGCCTCAGCAGCAGCCAGCTGTCTGAGGGGTTCAAGAGAGGGACAGGATAACTGAGCCTGCCTCAAGTCAGCCCTTGAAGGTCCCCCTGTCCCCAGAAACTCAACCTGGTCAGGTTCAAGCTCTTCAGGGACAGTTCCTTCAGGGTCCTCTAGATCAGCTTCCTGGGAAGGCTGATCATCACTCTGAGGCAGGGGGGAAGGCACAGCCTTGACCCTCCTGTTCTTCTTCTTGGTAGGTGCTTGGTCCATTGTTCCAGGATCCAAGACCTGTGGTTCAGTGAGGCACTTTTTGGCCTGTGACCTGGTCACAGCAAGGACATGTGATGATATACCTAACATCTCTGCATGAGTCCTGTACTCCACTTCTGACCATAGAGAACTCTCTAGGTCATTGCCCAACAAACATTCTACTGGGAGGTCTGCACTAACCACAACCCTTTTGAGGCCAGTTACCCCTCCCCATGAGAAGTTAACAACTGCCACACTGTGTGAAGTAGTGGCATTGCAGGCATTGGTCACCAGGTAGTTCTCACCTGGTATGTACTGTCCAGGGTCCACAAAGCCTGGTGTCACCATAGTGACACTGGCACATGTGTCCCTGTAGGCTTGAGCCACTTTGTCATTAATTAAAGGAGTCTGTCTGTACTTGCCCAGGTTACTGGGGCTCACAGTCAGGGACAAATCAATGTCCCCATCACAGATCAAGACTGCCTGTGTCAGGGTTCTGTCTAAGTCAGAATCTCCTTCAGTTCCCATAGTGATTCCCACTACACCCTTTGTCTGGGGACCAACACTGCTAACAGTAGTACTGGGAGCAGGTGCCTTAGGGGCAACAGTGTTGGGGGCTCCACACTTTTTGCAATCACTAGTCCAGTGAGTTGTATTTTTGCAATGATTGCACCAGGGTTTCTTTTGACCTTCTTTCTTCTTTTTGGACTGTTGTTGGGACCCACCCTCCTTAGCAGTAGTTTGGGGCCCTGTTGAAGACTTCTGGTCTTTAGATTTCTGATCTCCACCCTTTTGGTCTGTTTTCTTCTGATCACCCCCTTGGCCCTGGTTCTGGTTCTTTTGCTTAACCCTGGTTCTGACCCATTTGTCTGCCTTCTTTCCCAATTCTTGGGGAGAGGTCAGATCAGAGTCAACCAAGTGTTGATGCAGTTGCTGGTTTTGACAGTTATTTAAAATCTGTTCTCTCATCATCAAATTATACAATCCTGTAAAATCAGATACCTTACTTCCCAGCAACCAACCCTCCAAAGCCTTAGTGGCACATTCAACATATTCAGACCAGTCCTGAGTCTGTGTCTTTTGGGTGTCTCTGAACATTAACCTGTACTGTTCAGTGGTTAAGCCTAACCCATCTACCAGAACACTCTTCAGGACTCTGTAGTTTCTGACATCCTCTTCTCTAACAGTGAGGAGTCTGTCTCTGCCTCTTCCTTCAAAGGAGAGCCAGAGGATTGCTGCCCACTGATCTTCAGGAACCTGCTGTACTTTGCAGGCTCTCTCAAGAGCAGTTATCCACTTGTGGATGTCATCCCCACTTTTGTAGGGGGGCACAACCTTAGACAGGTTTCTATTGTCGAAAACCCTATCTTTGTCCTTAGGGACAATGCTGCCACCAGTGGGTATAGACCCACTCTCTTTATGCTGTCTAGCCTTGCTAAGTTTCTCTTCCATCAGGGCTACTTCTAGCTCCTGCTTCCTGATCCTCAGCTGGGCCTCTTGCATCTTGGCCTCATGTTCCCTCCTCTGAGGGGTGGTCATCCTTCTCCTGGAGTGACCTTGAGAGCCTCTAGAGCCATGGGAAGCATTGGAGTCACCTGAGCGATTCCTTTGCCTTCCCAGCCCTGTGTTAAGTCCACTGGGGAGATCCAGTGGGTTGAACCCACTGTCAGTCCCCAATAGCCTTGGTTTAGCTGGGCCAAGTATAACACTTGGCACTGGGCTAGTTCTCCCTTCATCCTCACTACTGTCAGTATCCTTTTCACTCTCATCCTCTGTGGTAGGCATCCCATCTAAGGGGTGACTATTGGGAAGGGGTACTTCAGTGGCATCTTCAGAA